>NW_017731987.1:871469-897197 GCF_001890085.2 Hipposideros armiger
AAAAAAAAAGGCAATTTCAAAAGACTACTAACTATATAATTCCACTTATAGAACATTCTGAAATCAAATTGTAGAGGTAAACAGGTTAGATATTGCCAGAGGTAAGGGATTGAAAGTGTGGTTGTAAAGGGGTAGCACAAGGGAGACTTGTGGTGATGGAACAGCTCTGGTTGTTACTACAGAAAGCTACACACAGTAGACCCCCTTATCTACAGGAAGTATGTTCCAGCACCCCCCAGTAGATACATGAAACCATGGATTATACTGAGCCCTATATATACTATGTTTTTTCTTATACATACATACCTATGTTAAATTCTAATTTATAAATTAGGCACCGTAAGAGATTATCAACAGTAATAAAATAGAATTATTAAATTAAATTAATAATTAAAATAATATACTATAATAAAAGTTATATGAATGTGCCCTCTCTCTCTCTCAATATATGCTGTACTGTGCTCTCCCTTTTTCTTGGGATGATGTGAGATGATACAATTCCGAACCTATTCCTGAATCTGTGCAGCCGTCCCTTACTTGTAGGAAATAGCTTGGTATCACTCATTTTAGGGAATCCTTTGCTAAATATCTTTAAATAGTCTCAATGCTTTCTGGTGTAACACGTTAACATGTTGCCATCAATCAGAACATGTCTTCTGTCAAGTCTTCCACCTGAAAATTTCATGCCTTTCCACACTAACTAAGCACTTATCACACACTGTGGCTGGAACCTTGCAGTCTAAGGTGCCGCAGTAAAACTAGCACAAATTTCTTTTATCTTCTTCATAATTTTAGAGATAGAAGATATTTATTCTTACCGTAGATCTTAGCAACCTCAGCATATGATTTTTTTTTCTTTCCTTATTATTAAGTCAAGAACTTTCACCTTTTCACTTAAAGGAAGACATTACAACTTTTCTTTGGCAAATCTGAGTTGCCAGCATTACTACTCTTGCACTTTGGAGCTATTATGAAGTAAAGGAGGAGTTCTCTGAACACAAGCATTGCGATACCACCCCAGTCTATCTGATAACAGAGATGGCGGGAACTACGTGACTAACGGGAGGGTGGTCTAACAGGGTGGAAACACTTTACAAAGGGATGATTCACACCCCAGGCAGGACAGAGCAGGTCAGTGTAAGATTCACCACGCTACTCAGAATGATATGAAATGTAAAACTTATGAAGTGTTTATTTCTGTAATTTTCCATTTAATATTTTTTAGACCATGGTTGACCACAGGTAACTGAAACCACAGAAAGAGAAACCACAGATAATGGGAAACTGCTTTAAATATGATAAGATTGCACTGACGTATACACACACACAAAGACACACACACGTGGGTGCATATATAACTAGTAAAGTATAAGCTCCATAAATTATACCAAGGCCAATTTCCTCATTTTAAACTGTACTATAGATGATACCATCAGGGAAGGGTAGGTGAAGGGTGCATGGGATCTTCCTATACATACCTTTTCCACTTCCTGTGAATATATAATTATTTCAAAATTAAGAGATTTAAAATATTTATACAAGCATTCTCTCTGCATTCACAGAAAATACAATGTGCTCGTGAGTGTAAAGATTGTTCAACTCTTACTAGAAGGCCAAATATTGTTAGTACATTAAAAGGATTATAGATGTTATATAAAGAAGGTTATAATTATTAAAACACGCTAACATGAACCTACAATCTCTTAATAAATCCTTTGGTAAACAGCAAAAATAAGTACAAGTTGCAGAGTAGACATATGGGTATACTGCATTGGTATAAAATATATAGATATTTATGTATTAAAATATCAGCGATCCACACCTAACTCTTAATAATGGCTACCTCTAAGGAATGTGTTAGGGAGAGCTAGGGACAAAGAGGGGAAATTTTATTTGTTACATTATAAATTTCCATGTTGTTTAACTTTCTTTTGTATTAGCACAATTTTGTTTGTAATTTAAAATTTATCAGGAAAATAATGAAGAGGAAAAAAAAAACTGAAGGGGTAAAGAATGGGAAAGAAAGGATTTTCTCTTCTGAGCTTTCCCTCATCCCATTTCTTCAAAGCCCATTTTGAGACTTTCTTTGCTATATGAGGTCTCAACAGACCTCTGAACTCCAAAGGTATTTCACTTATTGTCTACACGATGTATATGTGATTTAGAAAAGTTTTCTTTGAAATACTAGACCCTGGGATAACAGGGTTCTCAAGAAATGTTTATCATGGTAATACTAATACCTCATATTTGCTAGAAGTAGATTGTTCACAAAATAGCTGCACCACAGTATCTACATTAAGGAGATAAAAATAAACAGGATGCTAATTTGAGAAACACAAACCTTAATTAAAACTGTAGTTTTAAACTTCTAGGTCAATAAGTCATTCAAAAGAAAGAAAAAAAATGCAACCTTAACAAGTTATTAAGATTTAAGAGAGGAAGACTTTAGGGTTATTGGAACACAGCTACTTCTTTTAGAAAAGCAACGTACTTTTTAAAAGCTATTAAAACTCATATTAACACCTAAAAAGTGATTCTGTCCAGTCACGTCAGTGCAGTGCTCATCAATCTACTGCCATACCATTTTCTGCAAAAAGCCTGTCCTGCCCTCCTGTGGTGGCTCCTGTCCTATGCAACAAGCATAGAGGAAAGATAATCCAAACTGTATACGCCACTAATTCAGACTTCCTGTACCCTTCATTGATGTTAGAGAAGAGACAGTAATTGTTTAATGTATGTGAAGGCATGGCAGCAGTACATACCTTCAAGAGCTAGTCTTGAATGTAGAGCTAGTTTCCGTTCTACACTGATAGTTGTACAGTTGATGATAGTCTTGATATTTGGATATTTATCATTCACTTGAAATAACTGGAAGAAATGGATATGATATATCAAAATTTTCTTTATTGAGGACTAAAAATTAATTTTGTAATACCAAGAAAAAAATATATACCTGCATTTTACTATACTTCCATCAATCATTATCTCAAAAATATGACATAATGTTATCTCAATTATTAAATTATAACAGATAGAAGAGATTTGATTTCATTCAAAATAAAATATAGAAAGATTTTAGGGATTTCCTATTCATACCCCAACATAAGTGTGCCTTGTGCGCCACCTAGAGGAAATATGTAAAATTTATATTGAACATAAACACTTATATTGGTTACAGAGACAGACTGAACAATCTCATCATGAAAGTTATAAAATAGAAAATATTTTCACCTGCGAGATGATTTTCATATAGTCCTGTTAAAATATGACTTTCTATCATATCTATATGAATTCAGACACCAATTAGAATCTAGCAGGAATACTTATAGTTGCAATTACTTAAAATTTTTTCTACAACAGATCGAACTCTAATTTCCCTCAGTAAACTGGACAGCCTACAGCTATAATTTCTTCTAACATTAAAACAAGTCTGTTTATTTAAATTTAAATGTAATACCTGTGTTACCAACAGCTTGCACATAAGGAAAAATATTTCTCTCTTTTATTCTCCATACCAAAAAGTAAAATCTGTAATACTGATAGTAAAGATGAAATGTAAATTATAAAAAAAAGAAACTTCCAAACCTGTTTTATTACCAAAAGAGAGAAAGAGAGAAAGCGAGAGAGAGAGAGAGAGAGAGAGAGAGAGAGAGAGAGAGAGAGAGAGAGAAGAATTGAACTTCATCATCAAATGTTTTTACCACATATCTTTCTGGGCCTCATAATTTATATAGTAAAGCAAGTTAAATTAATCTTTCTATGTAACACTACCTCCTATGAGTAAACATATTTAATATGCAACTCTATCTGTATGGCAGATACTCAACTTATTTTTTTAAAATAATTATTGCTATTATCTAGAAACACAATCATTTTAAAAATGAGAAGAGGCTCCTTCCTCTTACTATGCTGTACTAAAAGCACTTAATCAGGACTGAAACCCTAAGCCTGCATTTCTTCTCATTATACTCTCTCTTCCTAACTAGGCTCTTTCAAAAATAAAGTCTTAGTTAATACTTATGTGCCATCAATTCTAAATTCATATCCATAATGCAAATCTTACATCTACATATTCAAAAGCCAACTCAGAATCTCTAGTATATCTCACGGACATTCCAACTCAACATGTTCAAAGCCATTATGTTTTTCTCCCAAAATGTGCCTCTCTCGCAGATCTCCTTTGTTTAGTGTAAGGCACCATGAAACTTGAAAGTCATCCTTGAAAACTGCCTCTCCCTGTCTTCCAAATCCAATCCATTGTCCAAACCACTGACTTGGCTTCTAAATAACTTTCCAATTTGTTCACTTTTGCCTGTCTCCACTTATGCAGCCCTAGTTCAAACAACCAACCCTTCTGATCTGAACAATTGTCATAACTTCCAAACCATCTCCCCTCATCACGAATGCCCATGCTCGGTTCACCACACAGTAGCCAGACCAGTCTTTTCACATTGTCCCCACCCCCCAAACCCTCTAATAATCTTTCAGCAGCTTCCCAGTGCTCTTACAGATCTGAATCTACCTAAGAAGGCCTACTACACCAATCTCATCTAGCCAGTACCTGCTTCACCTGTCCCATGTCACATAGCCTAGAATTCTTTCAGTTCCTCTGAGGACCATTCTCTTTTCCAAGGCCAGGACGTTATAAACACTGTTGCTTTTTCCTGGAACTCTCTTTCCCCCCTCCCACCCCCATTTTAATCTAAACTCCTCATTTTCAGTTATCTCTTAGATCTCAATTCAAATTAACTTTCTCAATTCAAACTCACTCAGGTTTTCTATTATCTCTTTCTTAAATATAAGTGGACAAGTAAGAACCAACAAAAACCTGAGGGGGAGAAAAAAAAACACCTGAAATATGAATGAGAAAGATCAGGGAACCTGCCCTCTGCGATGATGCCAGCCTGCTGTCTCCCATCTGCCCACTTTGGTGTCCCCATTAACATTGAGACAGCCTCTGTTTCTGCTCATCGTTATAGTTTCAGTGCATGCATAGACTTAGGAAGAACTGAATAAACATTTCTTGAATGAACAAATAAATACATGAATGACAATGATCATTTTTTGTCTTCATTCAAAGAAAAAGATCAAGAGGAGAGAAAGAGTACCTATGTTTATCTCCTCTCTTTCCCAAGACTCAGTGGAAATGATAGTAAAGGTATACGCCAAATGGTATAAATAAACAATGAGAAAAAAAGAACAGGTAGCAGAACAATCAACAAATGATTTCAACAAACATTTCAGAAGACTGAATGCAGGTGATGAACTAGTGACTGATAAAGTAAGGCAAAGGAAGAGGCTATAAAGTATACACACAGAAAGGGCTGTAGCAGACAGCTAATCTGCCCAATGGATCCAGAGGACTGAGAACTTTGAAGTGCCGACTACTGTACAGTGGAGAGTAGAAGCCAGGCATGGGCTAAAAATGGAGAGAGTCATTGAAAGATTTCAGAGTAAACAAGGTATCTCCCCTCACACCCACCTCTCTCACCCACCATTTTTCTCAGTAGGTCCAACTGCCAAGCATTCACCCTCATATGAACCCTGGGAGGGAGGAAGGGAAGGAGGAAAGGAGGAAGAGAGAAAATTGGGTGGGGTAGAGGAGGGTAAGAGAGAGGAAAGGAGAGAGGGAGGAACAAAGGGAAGGGAAGGAAGGAAGGAAAAGCAGCCATTCTTCTCAAAAAAAGAAAAACTGAATACACTGCTTGGGAAGTAGGGCAGCTTGCCTGGGAGTTGGAACCCTGACATTTAAAAGTCCCAAATTACAATGTTCAGCTCCCCACCCACACACCTTGAAACAAAGCTTGCCAGTGCAGTAAATGCCCTTCACAGAAACTCACTAAGCCAACGGTTCTCAACCTGTGGGTCGTGACCCCTTTGGGGGTCAAACAACCCTTTCACAGGGGTCGCCTAAGACCATAAGAAAACAAAAAGATATTTACATTACGATTCATAACAGTAGCAAAATTACAGTTATAGAGTAGCAACGAAAATAAATTTATGGTTGGGGGTCACCACAACATGAGGAACTGTATCAAGGGGTCGCGGGATTAGGAAGGTTGAGAACCGCTGCACTAAGCTTTTCTATTATCTCTTTCTTAAATATAAATGGACAAGCAAAAACCACCAAAAATTTGAGTGAAGGAACATGAAACATGAATGAGAAAGATCAAAATATGCACAAAAATGATTCCAGGAGAAAGAGGTAATTCATTCACAAAGGTATTGAAGAAAAAAAAATTTCTTATAGCATCCTCAAAAATATTCAAGAAAATACTGTATCTATTGCATGTATAAAAGAAAAAAGGAGAAAGAATGCTATTAAAAATTAAAAATCAAAAAGCAAATATGTCAAATTATAATATATCAAATTAAAATATGAATAATAAAAATCTTCCAGAATAAAACAACTACATAAGAAATAGAAACTATAAGAGGAAACAAGACACAGATGTTTATCCCAAGATGCCCAACATGAAAAATAGAGGACAAAAGGGAGATGATAATAGTAATAATGGAAGAACTCTCTTACAGCTGAAGTCCTTCCATGAAAGTCTGCAGATTGAAAAGAGACCATGGTATGTCTGGCTCAATGAATAAAAGAAAGACACACTGAGCCATAACATTGGAAAAGCCTCAAAACAATAAATAAAGAGAATATATGTACATTTTCCAGTGTGGAAATAAAAACAAATTCCTTAAAAAGAAATAAATCATACACTATCATCAGAATTATTAGCAGTGCTAGATGACAGAAAACAGTGGAAGGATTTTTTCAAAATTCTGAGGGAAATAGATTTTCCACCCAGAAGTCTGTATACAGCAAAATGATCCATCAAATGTGAGGCAGAAAAAATAAATATTTTCGGATATGTAAGCAATCAGAACGTTTAGCTACTGTGGTGCTTTCTGATGAAATGCCTTACTATATACTCTCACAAAAAAAAAAAAAAAGAAGAAGAAGACAAGAAAGAGGAAAATTCCAGGAAACAATTGGTTCTGCTCAGAAGAGCAGTGAAGGTGAGTCACAGAATGACAATGACACCGAAACAGCCAGTCAACTGGGTAGATCAGGAAGGAGGGTTACAAGCAGGAGGACTTGGCAGATAGAAGGTCAACGATACAATAGACCATATGACAGGAGGTTTGAACAAAATTTAAAATATCATAACGGCAAGTGATGCAAGGAAGGAAAGAAACCAATATATATAGTGCACTCCTTGACTCGGCGGGGAGTAATAGTCACATGACCATAATAACCACTAACAGTGTTTATTGGATTTCATATTTTAGAATCAACTCATGGACAGGCTATAAAAAAAATGTGGTTGTAGAGTAGAATGTAAGTGGTGTGAACCTCAATAAAAGTAAAAATATAGTGACAAGAGGTGGCAGGTGGAAGGGAAAGTAGAACTGAAGAGAGAGCAGGGCTCTTACCCATGTTTTACAGAGTGGAGTCAAAAGATACTCTCCATAGTTGGAGAAACAAAAAATCAAGTTAGTAAAAATTTTATATTACAGAATTGCACACCTGAAACCTATGTAACTTTGATAACAATTGTCACTCCAATAAACTTTAATAAAAAAAAAGAAGACTTTTTCTTTAATTAAAAAAAAAAAGAGAAGGTAAAACTTTTTCTTTAGGGCCGGCCGAGTGGCGCGTTGGTTAAGAACTGGCTTGGGATGCCAGGGGGCCCCGGTTTGGATCCCACATATGAGGGCCAGTGACACTGCCCTCTACAGCTCAGATGCTGAACAACAGCTCGACCTGGAGCTGGGCTGCCGTGGGTCACCAGCAACGGCGTGGGCTGCAGTCCCCTGCTGCAGTGGATTGCCATGGGCTACCGTGTGTAGCCAGCAGCCAGCGTGAGCAGCCAGCAGCCGCTGTGAGTGGCCATCCACTGATATGCCTCACCCAGGAAGAGCGCAATGATGGTGCCAACTTGGGCCAGTGAAGCAATGTCCTCCATAAATAGACTGAAGAACAAAACAACAGCAACTTGTCTGTTCCTCTTCCCCTGATTCCCCAATAAAATCTTTTAAAAAAAAAACCAAACTTTTCTTCAAAATTATGTGGGCATACTGCTAGCTTTGTAAAGGTTGTTTTTGCTTGTTTGCTTGTTTGTTTGTTTGTTTTAATATTGCTTCAATTTTAAATTGTTATAAGATTTGAAAGTTTTCCTGAACCCTCTTAGGGTCTCTGGCTGAATCTGAAAGTTAAACTGACAAAGATAGATTAACAGGGGAAAAGCAAACAAATATATTTAATGTAAGATTTATATAACACAAAACCCTTGTAAGGAAATAAAGATTTGAATTTAAAAAAAATGTATATTACCTAAAAAAAACTAAAGCTATAGCATAGAAGAGAAAATGTCTGATAAAAACATATTGGGAAGCAGGGAAACAGGAAAGCTTGGTAATAATGAGCTATTGATCATAGCAAGAAGCCAACACTGTAAAAAAATATCTAAAACTGATAAATCTAGAACTATCTAAGCACATTTTGAAGATATCTTAGAGATTTACTGTGTGACAGCTACATTAACTTAATCCCACTGTGCCTATTTCCTCATTTGTAAAATGAGAATAATAATAGTGTTTATTGTGAGAATTAAATGAGTTAATATATGTCAATCTCTTATAGTACTGCCTGCTACGTTGAGTGACACATAGAAATAAGTAAATGTATATTTGATGCCTCTTGATGAGTAATTGAGTAATATTGGTGGAGATAGGGAAGTGAGCTATGGGGCTCTTAATTTTAATTATTTAACCTCATTTCCTTTAACAATGATAAGTTTTGTATTGCTTTGATAATAAAAACATACTTTAAATAACTTTTAAAATCATGTTTTACCATTGAATAATGTCAATTCCAAAGCCTAGAGATGCCAAATATAAAAGTACACTACAAATGCTTAGGCCCTGCTATAAAACTGGTGAAAAATCTTTTTAAAGGATTAAGATGAGTGCAACTAAGCCAAATTCTCACCCTTCTATGATCTTCCAGGCAGAAATGTTTGGGTGCTCTACTCCTCTTTGCTAGATATATTGATTTTTCCTTTCTTTCTCTCCTTTACTTTTTTTTCATCATCCCCCTGCCCCTTTTTCTCCTTCATTGTCTTCTTTCTCTTTTATACTGGTTGCCCTGCCTAAGTATGTGCATGGCCTGTCTTTCCCTGCTTGCTTTATCCCTGTTGGGGTATTTAATACCCAGCGGATTAGTGACCATAGAAATAGATATTTCAGGACGTAAAATGTATTCGTATTCATCTCAATAACATAGTCATTGTAATATATATTATAAATGTACTTTATTTAATATTATAATATTATATAATAACTATATAATATTATAATATTATAACTTTATTTAATATTATAAGTATATTCTAATGCTGGGCTGGTTTCCTAAGATCTCAGAAATGGCCACCCTTTTAAAATTTAAGAAAATAGTTTTTAAAAAATTAAACAAATATGACCCATATTGTAATCGTGTTCCAAAGTTCTATGGTCCTAATGAATCATTGCAATAACTCAGAGAAATCATGTTTGTACCTGTAACGTACCCTCGACCATACCTGCCAGTGGAATAACTTACTGTACATTCATGTTATATCATTAATTATAAGAAAACTGCTTTTAACCAAGGGGATAAAATCTGATCCTAGGGAATACAACTCTTTGAAGTATATACAGTGATATAGTTTTGCTAAGAATAAACAATTCTAGCGCTGAGAGAGTTGAACTTAGGAAATTAATCAATTTAAACACCATTTTTGGGTCTCTTAAAATAAAATTCGGGTTTCTTTAATAGACATTTTCCTTATAATGGCCTTTTTCTGCAGTATTTATTTTTAACTCAAAAGGCCCAAAATAGCGCAAGCAGTTACAGGCCGAAGCAGTAATGCATCATGGACAGCAGAGGGCGCAAAAGACACAGGCTAGACGGTGAATGTCAGCGAGGCCAGTATTTCGCTACCGTCAAGCCGGCCTGAATTCGTCCCGGGCACGCACATGCAAAACTCCACACCGTGAGGGGGTGTGAAGCATATTGATTGAAATAACTGGGAGATTTCTGTATTCTCAAAAGTAGTATGAAAATGCCAAAATATCCTTAATCGAGCCCATTCTTACCAAATATTAATTCTTGGGTAAATATGTATAATTAGGAAGAGAGCTTGTCTATTTTTTAAATATTTTAGAAATATCATTTTTAAATATTTCAGCATCTCTGTGACACCTGTTGCGAGTACCTTTACACCAATCAGTGCCAAGAGTCTGGGGTCCTATATTATATAAAGGTTTTCCACCTTGGGGGAGGGGGTTAGGCCAAAACAAATCATCTCACTCATGACTTCTAAAGATTTGTTCTAGTAACCCAGTTACAGACTTATTCCCGCAAAAGGGGCATTTTAAAATTCCTATTCACTACTCGCTTCTCTATTGTCGCATGTTTTCTCACACTTTTTTCATATATTTTCTTTCTTTTGTATTTTATCTGGGTTTTTTTCCCATCATTTCCACAACTCTTTTTCTCCAAATGTTTGTCTATTCTTTCTTATTTTATTTTATCATGTCCCAATCACATAGTATTTCAACTCCTGTTTTTTAATTCTTTAAACTAATTTCTTTTTAATAATTTTTTCCTTTTTCTCATTCATCTTTTTTCTTCCAATCATAAATTTTCCTTTTTCTACAATCTTAGCCATTGCCTCAAAATTTCCTCTTTTCACAGTTATTGAAAATACTACCTCTTTTCAACTTTTGTGCAGTGGAAAGAACCACATTTGTGGCTATATTCACTAATTTACTTATTTTATAAATGCTTAACACATGCCTAGCATATAAGACATGTGCCAGGCACCAGAGTTGAGAGGTAGCAAAACGAAATGAATCAGGAAGATAAAAATGAAAAAGACATGATTCATTTCCTCTGTTGCTCATAATATAATAGGAAACAGATACAAATAACTATCAAGGCAGTATAATATCAGTACCATCAGAAAAATATAATATATTTCTCTGGGGATATGGGATTAAATGTGCAAACTCTTTGTAAGGAGACAGCCTCTGTGAGGTTCTGAGGGATGGAAAGATGTCAATGAATGAAAATGGAGAGAACAAGATGAATAATAACATGAGGTGAAAGCGGGGTAGTTTAATCCTTTTAAAGCATGGGGGGGGGGTGTGAAAGAATAACTAGGAATTGTTTATGTTATTTGCCGAACAATAAGGATGGTTCCACTGCAGTATTCATAACAGACTCTGCCTTCCAGTAAACCTCTTCCACCTTCTGTAGACTTGGTGGGAAAGGCTGAATATAACAATTATTAATCCTCATCCTTTGTTTGCCTTTCCTCCTTTGTAAAATGGCATAAAAATAGTACCTAATTCAAAGAGGTTTGATGATAATTAAGTAAGCTAATAAATGTAAAGTACTTACAACTGTTCCTGGAACATATTAAGTGCCGTAAAAGTGTTTGTTCTTGTTGGTGTTGTTATATTAAGGGTTGAGGCCAATTCAAATGCTCTATATTGCTTCCGTGAAGCTTTTTCTAGTCTCTACAACCCACCCTAATCTTCTATTTCACTGTACTCCTAGTCAGTGTTACCTGGTTAATATTTAATTATTCTTTTTGTATATTGTCATTTTATGCCTTCATTAGATCATAAATTCCTTTTGCAGGAACCACAAAGTATTGTATATTTACTCGATTTGTCCATGGAACTAATATGAATGAGGACAGCTAACAGGCATTCAAAAAACATTAGCTAATCAATATAATCCATATTTTAGAAGTGAATAAGTAACTAGTATGAAATGTAAGCCAGCACATTCATTAGTGGAAAGTGAAAATTGTAAATAAACTTAGAAGATATCTGAGAAGAACTCAAATAAACAGTATTCTACTGTTTCATGGTTATTTGACACTATCAGGGAACATTAATTGGACATCCGCTATTACACATTTATTTATCCACAGTGAATTCATTATTTAATTAAAATGTCACAACAACCTTATCAGATTTTGTAAATGAGTGAGGCTTAGAGAGGTCCACATTGTCATTAATTATGACAGAGCTAGGGTTCAAATCCATGTCTACCAAACTCCAAGTATGTGCTCTTTCTTCTATAATATCTTCCACTAATATAAGTAAGATAAATTGGAAAATTTATTTTTTGGAGTAAATAGGTATATTACATAGGCAGAACAATTATGGAAGCACAAATAAAGTGAGAATAAAAATCAAAATGCAAATTTTCAGATATCCAAGGAAATCTAGCAAGAGCTATCAGATGTCAAAAAATGATTTAGTTAAAAGGTTTGAATTCTGCAGCTTAATTGTAAGGTCAACAAACAATATTGAAAAATTTCAAGAAATCCCTCTGTTCAAGGTGGCATAGTAGGTAAACGTTGTGTTTACCTTCTCTCACAGCCACATCAAAATTACAACTAAACTACAAAACTACCATCATTGAGAATTGCCTGAAATCTTGCTGAACCGAAGCCTTTCAACTAAGGACATGCAAAAGAGGCCACCTTGAGACTGTAGGAGGGCCAGAGGCGAGGGACAGGAGCTGGTCCCACACTCATGTGTGACCATTAAAAATTAGGAGGGATATCATGGCTGTGGAGGTCCGCCCTCCCCAACGAGTGAGGGATCCCAGCCTCTCTGCAGCCCAGGGTTCCAGTGCTGGGGAGAGAAGTCCCCATAATTTCACAAACCAGTGGGGCAGCTGCACCCACAGGCACTCCTCTTAAAGAAAGTACTCACCAACAGAACCACTAGTTCTGAGCTCTACCCCTGAGGCAGCAGCTGGAGAGGCAGCAGGGACATACCGCTGAGTTGTCTGATTTCAGGACGAGGGCTGGAGGGCAGCTTTCTCCCAGGTGGAGGAGCTCATGGAGGCCATGTTTCCTCATTGAGCCCTCCCCCTTTCTGGCATGCAGATGCACGTGGCCTTAATCAAGCTGGCTAATGCAGCCTATTTGCCATGCCCTGGTGATTTGAGACCCTGCCCTGCCCAACTTTATGGCACACCCAAGCCGCTTTCACTGACTTTTTCATACAAACCCCCTTCCTTAGCTCATGCTGCAGATTTTCCTAGGGTCTCTCAAAGGTTCACGGAACCCAGACAGGCAGCATCTGGCTTGAGCATGTCCTGTACCTCTGGCTGAGCAGCCTTAAGCCCAGCACTAGTGGCAGTCACCCTTGGTTTGAGGGTTGGCCTCTCAAGACACTTTGAACTGAGCTGCCGCCCAGATGGCTCAGTGGATAGAGCTTGTGCTCTTAATAAGACTGCTGGTTCGACTTCCATATGGGATGGTGGCTATGCCCACGTGCAATTAACATTGTAACACAGCACCTTGAGCTTAGAGGCCACGAGCTGCCTACGGGAAGCCAGATGGCAACTGGTGCCCTCCTCAACAAAGACTGAAGAACAACAACTTGGCTGGTCCCCTTCCCTAATTCCCCAACACTGTTTCCCTCCCCCAATTCCCCAATAAAATATTTTAAAAAAAAAGACCACTTTACTAAGACCAGGAGACATAGCAGCCCTACCTAATACATAGAAACAAACACAAGGAGGCAGCCTAAATGGGGGGGACAAAGAAACATGTCTCAAACAAAAGAACAGGAAAAAGCTCCAGAAAAATAACTAAACAAAATGGAGACAAGCAATCTACCACATGCAGAGTTCCAAACACTGGTAATAAGGATGCTCACTGATCTCAGGGAGAACTTCAGCAAAGACATAGGAAACGTAAAAATAGAGATAATAAAAAAAGAACCAGTCAGAAATAAAGAATACAATAACTAAAATGAAGAACATTTTAGAAGAAGTCAACAGTAGATTAGATAAAGCAGAGGATCAAATCAGCAATTTAGAAGATAGCAGAAAATACCCAATCAGAACAGCAAAAATTAAAAAAAAAAAGAATTCAAAACAACAAGGATAGTTTAACAGACCTCTGTGACAACACTAAGCATAACAATATTTGCATCATAGGGGTACTAGAAGGAGAAGAGAGAGAGCAAGGAATTGAAAATGTATATGAAGAAATAATGATGGAAAATTTCCCTAACCTGGGGAAGGAAATAGATATACAAGCCCAGGAAGTACAGAGAGTCCCAAACAAGATGAACCCAAAGAGGCCAATACCAAGACACATCATAATTAAAATGCCAAAGATTAAAGGAAGAATCTTAAAAGTGGCAAGAGAAAGTCAGTTATCTACAAGGAAGCTACAATAAGACTGTCAGCTGATTTCTCAACAGGAACTTTGCAGGCCTGAAGGGATTGGCACAAAATATTCAACATGATGAAAAGCAAGGAACTACAACCAAGATTACTCTACCCAGCAAGGCTGTCATTTAGAGTCAAAGGAGAGATAAAGAGCTTCCCAGAGAAGAAAAAACTAAAGGAGTTCATCACCACCAAACCAGTATTACAAGGAATCTTAGAGAAACAGCTTTAAGATGAAAAAAATAAAAAAGTAAAAAATATGAATAATAAAATAGCAATAACTATATACTTATCAACAGTTACTTTCCATGTAAATGGATTAAATATTCCAATCAAAAGATAGAGGGGCTGAATGGATAAGAAAACAAGACCCTTACATATGGTGCCTACAAGAGACTCAGATCTAAAGTCACACAGAAACTGAAAGTAAAAGGATAGAAAGATATTTCATGACAATGGAAACAAACAAACAAACAAAAAAGCTTGAGTAGCAATACTTATAACAGACAAAATAGACTTTAAAATAAAGACCAAAACAAAAGACAAAGAAGGACCTAGTAATCTCACCCTGGGTATTTACCCAAAGAAACCCAAAATGCTACTTCATAATGTTGTCCATTACAACATTATTTACCATAGCCAAGATATAAAGGCAACCTGGGTGTCCCTGAATGGATGAATGGATAAAGAAGAGGTGGTACATATATACAATAGAATATTACTCAGCCATAAAAAGGAATAAAATCTTGCCATCTTGTGACAACATGGATGGACCTAGAGGGTATTGTGCTAAGTGTAGTAAGTCAGACAGTGAAAGACAAATATCATACGATTTCACTTATAAGTGGAATCTAAAGAACAAATTAACAAACAAAACAGAAACAAGCTTACGGATATAGATCACATTTTGATGGTTGCCAGATGGGAGGGTGTTGGGAGGAGGGTGAAAAGGGGGAAGGAATTAAGAAGTACAAATTGGTTGTTATGCAGTAGTCATGGAGATGTAAGGTATAGCATAAGGAATATAGTCAATAATATTGTAATAACTATGAGTGGTGTCAGGTGGTACTAGATCTATCAGAGTGATAGATGGAAAGGGAGTTGGGGGCAGGGTGGAAAAGGTGAAAGGATTTTAGAAATACAAATTTGTAGTTACAAAATGTCATGGAGATATAAAGTATAAGGAATATACTAAATAATATGGTAATAAGTGTGTATAGTGCCATGTGAGTAGTAGTCAGGGGGATCAATTGCTAAATTATATAAATGCCTAACCACTATGCTGTACACCTGAAGCTAATATAAAATAATATTGAATGTCAATTGAAAATTTTAAGGGCCGGCTGAGTGGCACGATGGTTAAGAACTGGCTTGGGACACCAGAGGCCCCCAGTTCGGATCCCGCATGTGAGGGCCAGTGACACAGACCTCTACAGCTGGGATGCTGAACAATGGCTCAGCCTGGAGCTGGGCAGCTGTGAGTCGCTGGCGACGGCGGAGGCTGCAGCCCCTGTGGCAGTGGGTTGCCGTGGGCTGCCGTGTGTGGCCAGCAGCCAGCGTGAGCGGCCAGCAGCCACAGTGAGTGGCCGTCCAGGGGCCGGCGACTGATCTGCCTTGCCTGGGAAGAGCGCAGTGATGGTGCCGACTTGCGCCAGTGAGGCGGCGTCCTCCACAACTAGACTGAAGAACAAAAACGACAGCAACTTGTCTGTTCCCCTTCCCCCAATTCCCCAGCACTGTTCCCATCCCCCCAGTTCCCCAATAAAAATCTTAAAAAAAAAAAAAATTTAAAAGGGGAGAAAAGATAAAGAAGAATAAGAGGTTAATAAGTGCCAGGTGGGTACTGTTAAATAACTATGATGTACTCCCGAAACTAATATAATTTTGTATGATAGCAATATTTTAATAAAAATCTTTAAAAAATCATCATAAAATTTTTCAATGGTGAAACTTATTTTTTTATAGGTGGTATGGAAATTCTTGGACAAGGATTTACTGAGAGAACAAAGTTCATAATAACAATAAAGTACTTTGATTTTTATTTCATGTTTTTCAGGATCAGCCTAAATGCTTTCTTGACTGCATGAGTGGGCCATTTCTTTGTTAACTTGGAGTAGAATTAATATATCACTCAATGGCTGCTGCCTTTACGGCAAGTCCTTTAGCCAGCCCTGGCTATAAACTTAGTTGATAAAGTGTTACCTAAAACTCTGCTCCTCTCATTCATCTTTTAACAAATATTTATGCAGCACCTGTAATGTGCCAGGCCTCTTCTAGAATGTAGGGATACATCAGCAGTATATCCCTACCCTTGCAGAAAAAATAAGAAGGGATTAGGGGTGTATGGAGACGTGATGGTCAGAATAATTGCAATTTTAAATAGGCTGATCAGCATGGGCCTTATGGAAAAGTCAGCATTTGAGCAAAGACTTTTAGAAGAGAGGATGGAGTTAGCTCTGAGGATATCTAGGAAAAAAAAAAACATTCCAGGCAGAGGCAACTGTCAGTGCAAAGGCACTTAGGCAAAGCGTTCCTGACAAGTCTGAGCAACAATAAGGATCCAGTACATCTGGAAGGAAATGAGAATAGTAATAGATGAGCTCAGAGATAAGCACTTACTGGCTTTTAGTTGGAGGGAAATGGAAGCTTTGCAAGGTTTTGATGTCTACTTGCCATTAAAAATAAGTAGCATAGAGCCATATAGTAACTCGTTAAAGGATAATTTAAAAACAGGAGGCTAGCAAAGGGAAAAAATTGTTTAACTACATCCAAAATGTTGATGGTAAGTTTTTCTTTTTCTTAGGCATCAAGTATTGCCTAGTCATTAAATCTTTTCTAGTTAATGACAGATATCACATAGTAAACTTTATTTTATTTATTTTTAAGATTGTATTGGGGAATTGGGGAAGGGAACAGTGTTGGGGAATTGGGGAAAGGGAACATTGTGTTTTTCCAGGACCCATCAGCTCCAAGTCAAGTTGTTGTCTTTCATTCTTAGTTGTGGAGGGCGCAAGTTCAGCTCCAAGCCCAGTTGCTGTTTTCAAACTAGTTACAGGGATCACAGCCCACCATCCCATGTGGGAGTTGAACAGGCATCTCAGTTCAGGGGCAGCTCACTGGCCCATGTGGGAATCGAACCGGCAACCCTGTTGCTCAGAGCTCTCACTCTAACCAACTGAGCCACCTGGCCGGCCCCATAAACTTTAATTTTAATATAGAGAAACCATCTCTATTAACTTAAGCATAGGATAATGCCTTAAGATCTCATCAATTTTTTTATTATTAAAATATTAGTAGCCATTAAAAATATGCTTGTCAGTTTATCCAGTCATTATAAATTAACTAGGTTAGTTAATATTTTGAATAAAGTTACTTTAGCCAATATATTGATTAAAGTCCAAACCCAGAAGGGTTGGGCTTTTTGGATGACCTGAGGTTTTGGTGTAGAAGGTCACAGATCTCTTGGAGGGAGTACTTTAGCAGTCTCAGCTGCAGGGCATCCAGCAACACCGGTGTGCAAAGGGGGAAGAATGAATAGGTAGAACCAGGGTAGGAGTGGGAGCCTGGCCATAGGCCAGATGGGAGTAGATGCCCAACAGATCCTATCACAGTATTTGATGGGTACAGTGAACTTCCTCCCTACCTGAACCAGTACTGATACCCAAAATGGGAAGCCAAGTAATAGTTGCTTTGCTGCAATGTTCACCTAGCATATTCGTTTTCCAAGGCCGCCATAACAAAATATTACAGAGTAGGTGTTTTAAACAAAGGAAATTAATTTTCTCACAGTTCTGGAGGCTAAACATTTAAGATCAACGTGTCAGCAGGTTGGCTTTCTTCTGATGCCTTTCTCTTTGGGCTGCAATGGCCGTCTTCTTGCTGTGTCCTCACATGCTTACTCCTCAGCCTGTGCATTGTCTGTGTCCTAATCACTTCTTTAAGGAAACCAGTCATCCTGGATGAGAGCCCATCCATCTGACCTCATTACCTCTTTAAGTTCCCTATCTCCAAACAGTCACATTCTGAGGCCCTAAAAGTTAGAATTTCAGCGTATGAGTGGGGGGCGGGAGGGCACAATCCAGCCCATAACACCTAACATCATTATCTCTACATGTTGCAGAAAGACTCGGGTCTGGAGCACTTCATTACCTAATTAAGAACTAGGCAAAGCAGGAGACCCAAAACATGTTTTTGTTTGTATCCCTTTATTTTGTTGTTGTTGTTTATTGCAGATTTTCATATATTTAAAAAGCATCAAAGAAGTCATCACAGAAAAAGCACAACTTTACTGCATTTTCTTATACTTATTATAATAGAATCTTATTAATTGGCCTCTAAACGTCTTAGCCAGCCTTTGGCCAACTCTGACTAATGGTTAAGGGGGCAGCCCAACCAAGTGGGTATTTGAGGCAGGGCTCTGGGCTTAGCATGGAAATAGGAGTGCAAATCAGAAAACCATAACTGAATCCCAGTTATAGGATGCAGAAGAGTAAAGAGAGTCCAAACAAAAGGCTACCACTGTGGACTGGGAATGCCATGCACTCGCTCCAGATACTTCAGATACAGGACGTGGGAGGCCAGGTGTAGCTTGGATTCCTTTAGGGTCCTCAGAGAGTAAATCCTAAACAAAGTTGTGGGAAGACATGGGTTTTAAAATGAAAAAGTTCCAAATCAAAACACTAAATATATACCATACTGGTTGTAAATCTATGAGAATATAATCAAACTTCCTGAGAATGAGAATGTCTCAATTTCAATTAATCTCTCTCTAACACTAGTTCCTTTTCTTTACTCTTTTCACACAGCTGAGTAGGACTAGAAGACATAATTAATGACAATTATAAATTTAATCCAGTGAAAAGTACACCAAAAGTTGCCAGGAGCAACATGGAATATATCTTCAGCCACCTGTGCCCTCAATGTCACATGTAATAAAATCTACAGCCTCTTGGCTTTGGATTAATGTGTTATGAAAATATAAAATAATAAAAGTACCTCCTTTAATTTCTAATAGTCAAAACTCCCCTGAGCACCAAATATTAAATTCTTCTCTATCAAGCTTCAACAACCTCGATTGCCATAGAAGTATAATGTTGACACTTCTGGCTGCTGGGAGCATCACAGTATTAGGTACATATACAATAGCATTCAGTTAGCTCAGATGTGGGGCTTTTTAATTGGCAGGAGTTTCTTTTTATATACCGGTACAATAATGGAAAGTATAGATTTACTATGCACATTATATGTGAAAATCTTAATTCACTAATCCGGAGAAATAAAAGCACTTGTATTTAAGGACTTATGTTTAAGGATTTTTTTTTTTGCAGCATCTTTTAGAGTGAAAAAAATAAATAAAAGCACTGAAACAAAGTGGATGCCCACCAGTAGCAGAATGGCTGAATATATTGTGCTTCACACACATCATGGAATATCATAGAGTAATTAAAATAAGTAAATTGTAGCTATGACAGTTGACTTGAAATAATTTCTGCCATGCGTTGTCAAGTGAAGAAAGCAAAATGCATAAAATTATGTATAAACAGCAATGTTCATAGCAGCACTATTCACAATAGCCAAAAGCTGGAAGCATTTAAAATTCAAAATATATTGGTTATAATGTATATTTAATTTTAAATTTTATTACATGATTCTAAATAATTTGTAACAAACATATGCATATAACTTTACTTTTTCAAATTTTTATATTTATTTTAAATATTTTATAAAATGTATTCAATTTGGGTTTTAAATACAATTATGCTTTAAATACAATTATGTTTTTAATACTTTGATCATTACCATTGATAGGACATAGATAATGTGAAAATCTTGATTGACAATCTAATGATTTTGCTGAAATAAAGGAAAAAATTATAGAATAAACATATGATTTATGAATTATATATGTCTTTATTAGTCATCTAAAACACCACTTCCCAATCAACATCAGTCAATAATTAAATTTGATCTTCTTGGATATTTTGCCAACTTAGTGTCTTATCAAAACTATATCTTTACACATATCTTTCAAATCTGTTATTATGAGGATGCATTTGTCAAGGTAGGAAAACAGAGCACATTCTATTTTATAGCTTGTCAACCTATTTGTGATCTTTAAACTTTCTAAAATATGTATGTGGGCTTCCATTTTTACTTTTGACCTAGGCTACCCAAATCTGGACTACCTGAAAAGCACTTTGAATAAAGGATCTTAAGAATTCTAAGCTTAGGCACCTACAGAAGGGCACAGGCCACTGGCTCAAGATAGCTTGATGCCCAGTATAGTGAAGAGTGGGGAAAGCCAACGACAGTGTCTAGTCAATACACATACCCTGAACTTCATTCATTTCACTAAGGAAAAATCGTTTCCACTTCCATTATCCTAACGACAAAACTTCTAGTATTGTTAAAAAAAAAAAATTAAGATAAAGCCTCCATAGAGTAGGCTTTTGATTAGTCTTTCAAATGCTAACTAACCACTCCTGGAGAAAGCATTCCTAATTAGGGTATTTCAAATGTTAACTAACTGCCCATAGGGTGTAAATTATAATGAACTGTCACAATACATACTGCTGTTTAGTTAGCAGTATTTAAAAAGATTATAACAAATGTAACAATCACCATATACGGGCTTTATAAATCAAGAATTAGCTGTCCTTTCATGTATTCTTGCAAATCGTTAATTCAAACAATGCCAGACTGTTCTCTAAAAGGTCAGAAGTTATTCAGTTCTATCCTAAGATGCCTCATTTGATCTCTGCTATATTGATATGCACAAAGAGCACAGGTTAGAAAGGACATCTGCCTTTCCAGCTGGTACCTGAATGCTGCTCATAGCACTTGGCTCAAGTTTAAAGAGGTCTTAAGGGTTCCAATCATTGCCACCTCTCCCTATATACCTATCAGATCATGGCACATACCTACCTGACAGTGGCTGCCTCCTCAGTGAAGCTGATTTGTCCAGTTTAATTTTATATTTAAGTTATGGGTAGACTTCTATACTCAAGCCATATGACCCAGTTCATTTGTTCTTTGAGGAGGCTCAGACCTTCACCATCACATTATTTGAATAAAATAATCATTTAACCTCACTATGTAGAAATAAAGTCTAAACACCATCTATCTTGGCTCTCACCTCCATTTGAAGCAAGACCAGTCTCAGGGGAATGAAAACTGGAGCCCAAATACGATGCCATTTTAGTGGACATAGTGGAAAGCTTATATCACAGGCCAAGTTGCTAATCTAATACATTTGTCTAATCATGCATCCAGGCCTTTTAAGTTTTCTAGCCTTGAGTTTTCTTTCTTATCAACATCTCTTTGCACGGGTCTGGTCCTCCCCACCAAGATCTCATTTTGTGGGGTACCCAGATGTCTTCTATTTACCAGATGGCTGTTGGGGTACCTGTGAAAGAGTACTTCTGCCCTGCTTCCAGGGAGGCTAAGAGCTGCATTAAATTTTAGATCCCTTATACGTACTAGCTGCCATACAAGTTACCTGGTTTAGTTTGATGATTCCTTGCTTCCTGTCCAATATCAATAACTAGAATAGGCTGCCGTTAAGGTGACGGATCATCCTGGCTTGCCTCGGCTGAGGTAGTACCTGGAGCAGAGGACGTTCAGTACTAAAACAGCAAAGTCCTGTGCAAACCTGGACTACTTTGCCATCCTTGTTTGGTGACTGATTGCATTCTAGCAAATGTGGCATAGAAGTTTCATGTAAAGCAGTCCCAGTGCAAGTCTGGTACGAGTGGTGCTAACATATTTTCTAACTTAAAAGCTCCTCCAGTCAGTGCCTTTTGCACCCAAGTCATAGCCCTAGAAAAAAGAAAGTTCTTCTCTGACCTTCTTAAAAATTTTAAGAAATTAACGTTCACAGTCTCTTCTAGCTGTCTACTTACGCAAACGCCTACTAGAGCATCTTTAAGCATTTTGCCACTGCCACCAAAGAGTAATTTGTTTCAAATACAAAGGACCTCAAGCCTGGAACTCTATGACATTCCATTAATGGCTGGCATTTCCAGGATTCTCACATTTGCTCCACTAATAGCTCCTCAATCACTTGCCTCTCAGTTAAGCTATCCTTAAGCTCTCCTTGTCTTCATTTTCTTCTCTTATTAACTAAAAAGTCTGTATGAACTGAGACTTGATAAACTGTGAGGAGTTTCCTTGCTAGATAGAGGACATTTTATCCAAAGGGTTTCAAAAACTAAAATTATTCATTCAACAAATACTTATTGAGCAGTTCCTGTATCATTAGCATTGTGTTTACTGCTAAGGATACAAGAGCGAATGATACAAGCACAATGTGTCAGACTAATGAGAGATTCTGAAAAGTAAATGAGCAATAGCAGTGTGGTAAATACCATGAAGGTCAAATTCCACATGCTATGGGAGCACATGGAAGGAACAACTCATCCACATTTGATGCTGATGGAAGACTAAATGGAAGGTTAGCCCTCAGGATCGTGTACTCATTTGATTAATTCAACAAATATTTATTGAGAGTCTAATGTGTGATAGCTATTGTAGATAAGAATGCATGTAAATATGATATAGTCTTTATGTGGAATTTCAAAGTCTAACATGAAAAAAATACATGAAAGTGAATGATTACAATATGATGTAATAAGGGCTATATATAATACATGTCTCCAGTGAAGCTGTAACAAAAAAGGCGTCTTCTGTATGGAATTGTACTTGAACTTGAAGGTTGAGGAGGCACTCACAGGATAATGGGGAAGAAGTGCTCTCCAGACAAAGCAACAACTTGAAGAAATATGTAGAGGTGTGAAAGATCATGGCCAGTAAGGTAACTACATGTAATTAGGTGTGGCTCAGGGTAATGTGTTTGTGAAGAGTTGTGGACAGTGATTGGAGTGGTAGGTGGCATCAGAGCACAGAAGGTCTTCTATGGCATCTCAAGGGGGGTAGATTTATCCTGAAAATTATGGGAAATCACTTAATGGTTTTAAGTCAGGAAGTGACCTTTTCAGATTTGTGGTTTAGGAAGATATCTGTAAAGATCGCGAGGGTGGACTGGAGGAAGAATCAAGTCATGTGATCCTCAACACCACTCTGTGAAGTGAGCACAGCAGGTATTTTTCACTCATAGTTTATACAGAGGGATCTAGGACTTTGGAGGTGTCAAGTGATTTGTCTAACGTTTCCTACGTCATTCCAAAATTGAACAAAATAACACTTTGTCCAGACAGGAATGTACGTGGAAATCTCAGTACAGATGAGTAATGTTACCCTTGAAAATAATCTTTAAAAGTTCTGTTTCTCCTGCTGATTCAAACTAATTTTACATAATTGGTTAGACAGAATTTGTACAGTCTGAATCAAATGCTTTGAAGCATCAAATTGCTCCACAATATGCTTTTCTATTTACTAGGCAAAGGACTGGGTCACTCATATTTTCTAATGTTATTCTAAATTTTCTACATCTTACACTCCAGGCTACAAATGAGCCATGGAAATATTCCAACATTTTTCTTTGGAGTCAGAAGGATGCCATTCACTTTAAGAAAGTGACATTTGTATCTTCTAATACTGTAAACACTTCAAAATTGTTGACACTGGCTCAAATTTGTGTCTTCTGACATTTGTGGGATATGTGGGTGGCAAATAATTGTGAATTAAAAAGCCCAGTTTTGTTTGCTGCTCAGTTTTATAAATAAGTGCAAATGAGCCAATGCTGATTTTCTCTTCCCTCAAAACGTCTCTAGTCAATAAGGTTTTCAAAAAGTTTATTAATTAACTTAAATATCAAGAATCAAGCTCATAGAAAAAGAAAATAGTATAAATTATTTCTGAAATGTCTAAATTTTATTAAGAGATGCAGGGTAACAAAAAGTCTGTATACGTTTGTTTGCAAGGAAAGGCCAGTTTACTACCTTTTCTCTATAACCGTGGTTCTCAAAGTGTTGTTCCAGGACCAGCAGCATCTGTAGCACCTGGGAACTTGTTAGAAATACAAATTCTTAGCCTGAACCCTGTGAGTGAGGTTGGGGGAGAAGCAGTAATCTTTTTTCAGAAGCCCTCTGGGTGATTCTGGTGTAGGCTAAAGCTTGAGGCACACTGGTGTAAAGGGAAAAAAAGCATATATATGTTCCAGACTACAAAAGACAAAATGTTTTCAATTCCAACCCCAGCCATGTGACTTTTAAACACATCATCTGTTTCCTGGTACCACCTCCAGATGTCTGGTTAATAACTGAGCCCCTTAGGTGGCCTTATGAGTATTATAAATACTGCCTGATAAGTGATTTTTGTTCATGTGTTATATTGGACAGCCTTTCCCCTCCAAGTGATTTGGATGCATGCTCCGTTTTGAGAACTACTGGTCTATAAGATGCAATACAGTAGAAGCACACCAGCTACATAATCTAAGGGGCTAGTGCAAATGAAAATGCAGGATCCCTTGTTCAAAAATTAAGAATTTCGAGATGGTGACAGCAAAGCATTAAACCAAGTGAAGGGCTCTATTAAGCACAGGCCTAGGATTGTACAGATTGAATATCCAAACAGGAGTTTCTGCTTGTATCTAACCACACCATTTTTTTTTAAGGTGGAAATAATACAAAGCCATGAAAGCAGGCCACATTTACTACCAATCTTATCTCCTGAGCTGTGCTCTTCATAGACAGACCACGCTCAGTAGCGTCTCCATCTTTGCTCTCCGCTGCATTCCTTTCAGCTATCCAAATGTATTTGTACTCCAGACCCAACCAAAGGTCCCCAGCCTCCAGGAAGTCTTCCCTTACTGCCTTAACTCACTTAACTCTTGTCTTGCTAAACTTTTTGAGTTCTTGTTTTATACCATAAATTTAGCTCTGTTTTTTTTTTTTTTTTTTTTAAGCTGAGCCATCCTTCCACCTGTTGGCAGCTCAGCAGCTGCTCAGCCCGGGCTGGCAATCGAACCGCTGTTGCTTAGAGCTCAAACTCTTGAGGCAAGCTCTTAACCAACTGAGCCACTCGGCCGGCCCTAGCTCTTATTTTTTTTAAATATTAATGATTGCTGATCATTGTGTTCATGCTGTTTCTTGAGTTCGAATGTAAGTTAAGCTTCAAGGTGGTACCATCATCACACAATGGAAAGAGCACAGGATTTTGAGTCCTGGGTGTAAATATCCTCTCTCATTTACTAATAATGATGTAGGTAAATTAATTCACTTTGAGCCTCAGAATCTTCATTGGAAAAATGGGATAATAGACCTACTTCATAGGGTTGTTGTGAAAGTTAAATGAGATAATACATGTAAAACCCTGGGCACATATAAGGGCTCATCAAATATTACTTTATGAGATGTATGCCACCATACATTTAATTTCGCTTCAGCAAACAGACCTGTGTTGAACACAAAAGCCAGTACTCAATAAATGTTTGCTCATTGGAAATTGTTATTTTATTTTTTAATGTATTATTTCTCATGTTCCAGGAAGAAAGCCAAGCCTTTGTGAAATTT
>NW_017731987.1:898722-918458 GCF_001890085.2 Hipposideros armiger
GAGGCGCTGGGGTCCCGGCCGGCGCCGCTCGCCCAGGCCGCGATGGGGGAGGGGCGGAGCGCCGCGGCCCGGGAGGCCCCGTAACGGTCCGGCTCGTTCGGCGATCGGAACCCGCCGGGCGGAGCGAGGGCGACGGACGAGCCGAGGGCGCGGGAGCCACGTTACTGCACACTCATCCCCCGTCCTCTTGCCCGATTCGCGCGTTACGAGCTGCTGCTGAGAGCACAGGCAGCCCTGGGCCGGGATCCTCAACGCCGGGGGGTTAACAGAGGAAATCTACTTGAACGACCCGATTACCCTCACTGAACACACACACACACACTCACACCTACCGCACTCACACACACACACACACTCACACACATACAACACACACACACACACACATACAACACACTCAACACACACCTCTTTGCATCTGGGATCTTTATGAGGCAAGCAATCAGAAGTAGGCAAATGTTCAAACGCAGGTTACTGGTTCTCAGTAGATTTTAAAATGTAGAAAAATGATACATTATTCTTTGGAGATTCTGAGCCATTTGTATAAATGGATTTTTATGATTATTTTAATAAAAGTGTCAATAGACAGGTGTTCAGTAACTTAGTGAGGAGCTACAGTGAATCACTAAATTTCACTAAACAGTTGCCCGCAGAGTGGTACATGGATGCCATGATTATCAGTTTGATCCCAACTGTCACTAAACAGGGATAAATACGTGTAGTCAAGCTCCTTATCTCGTAGGGCCTAAATGTTATCATCCACAAGGTGAATGGGTTGCCTAGGTGATCCAAGATCTCTTCTACTTCGAAATATTAAGATTTTGAGCAGAATGATTATTACATAAATAGTGCATTTGTGTTAGAAAACGCTCTTAAGTTTTGGGAATCATTTTGTGATGGGGACTGGATTTCTCCTATGGTAGTTGATCATCTGATCTGTTTGGGATATTTTCTCCTTTAGATGTCTGGAGAAGAATAAGTGAAACCTGCCTGCACAGTGCCTGGCACCTATTAAATCCTGAATAAATGTTATCTCCCTCCTTTCTCCATTTCTTTTATGTTCCTTTCCTATTACAAGAACTCTCAGTTTTATTATTTACTTTTGTCTTAACAGGGAGCGCTATATTGAGTACATGAAGTTTTTACTACAATAGCACCATATTCTGTCTTACATTACTGTCATTTGTTCCTTTTTTTATCTTCTAGGACTTAATTTTCTTGAAGGTTGGTATCATCAGCTGGATGGTTTGCATTGAGCATTTGATGAAATCTGTACAGTTGTACAGAGGTGAAAACAGGGAAGCCAGCCATCAGCATACACTTAAAAATAAACAGATGTCTCATGCTTCTCATCAGTCAGAAGGATTAAAAGTTGACGGGTGGATCCGCACAAACTGCTGTTACTTAGTTTTGTATTCATGTTGGAGATTGTACTGAGAGTCTCCCCCCACCCAAACTGTCTTTTAAACTTTTTTGGCTTGGTTGGACCTTCTGGTTTTTATTGCCTAGAAATGGTACCTAAATATATTGGTAATTGGTTTTAAGTAAAGTATTATGTTGGTGGCAGGTCTGATAAATTCTCATTAGCCAAAATATTTTATAAACATTCTCATTTTATGGGCAGTATCAAATATGGAGAGTTCCATACTATTATATAACTACATCATGAATTCTAAGCCAAATAAGCCACTTAAAAATCATTTTTATTTATCCCACTACTAAGTCGAAACTTAACTACACATTTTCGAATACATAATGGGACATTTAAAATATAAATTCATTGAGAACAGGGACAGTATCTGTGCTAGGGACATAGTAGGTACTTAATTAATGTTTGATGAATCTGTGAAATCCTTGAAATACATAATGGAAGAGTGGTAGGAATGATAAAAATAGAATTATGCCTGAAAATAATTTGAAAGATCATCTAATTTAGCCTCATCATTATATAGATGAGGATTTGAGGCTTAGACAGGGTAGATTACTATTTATTATTAATTACAAAGCTAGCCATTATTGGAGGTAGAAACCTAACAGATTTCTGATCTTCTAGATCAGTTGTCCACCAACATCGCTACACTTAATGTAGGTTGGCACAATACTTAGTAACCAAAATGTTACCCATCCACAAGTCAGTGGACCCTTCTGGATTAATGTTGTCTAGGGCTAAGCTTAGTGCCTTAGGTAAGTGGTCCCTCTTACCCACCCACGGATTTTTCCAAAAGCAGTGTTAACAGTGATAGGCAAAATTTAGTTAAACAATGATGTTAGATGGAAAAAAACAAAATAAGTTACTCTCATCTTTTAAAATTTACTATTTGTGGTGGTTTCTGGTGTCCCTCAAATGTGTCCTGCTGAAATTTTGTTGAGGTAATTTAGCATTTATACTATCTTAAGTGAAAATCATATTAAGACCTTTTAGAAGCACCAGATGTTTTGGAAACCAGGCGATAGTTTATGCAGTATATGTATATTTTTTCACTTGAGAAAAATAATTTACTCCTGTAGCTTGAGTGTGAGGCAAGGGGAGAAAACTCTTACCAACTGCAGTTTGAAAAGCTTGGCTTAATATTCCTGAAGACTTATATAACTTTTGTTTTCTTTGAAACTTGTTCCATGACAAAAAATGAAAAACAAAGTAAATCCCCCATTGTCATCGTTAATTATAGAAATATATTCCAAGTGATCAAAATTATACTAAGCGTAATTCAAATAATAGGAATATCTTTACATCCAGAGTATCTCTAAAACATATTGTACATATATATTGTTTTTCCCTATATTCTCTCCAGGGAAGTTGCTTTTTACTTCTTTTTTTTGTTTTACATTTCCTGTAACTTCAAAATTTTATATAGTTGTTTTGGTTGTGGTAGGCAATCTATTGCCAAATCAAGGACAGAGATAGTAATGTTGGACAACCTAAAGCTGTTTCAATTGTCACGGAGTCCGAAACAGAAGACAGGTTTAACTTGGAAGCAACTGGGGAAACTTGATATTCAGGGACAAGGTTTATGGAAGTTCTTGCCATTGATAGTGAGGAACAGCCTTTACTGTTACTGATATTTGATAGTTTGTGTATGTTGAAGGGAATCAGTATAAAATAAGGAAAAACTGAGAAGGCATTGTTTTGCCACTGGTACTACCTTTGTTTGTGTTCTTCAGATTCCTTGAGAAGACCAATAAGTGATTTCCATAAAGGCCTCATATCCACCTTTTTGTGCTCTTTGGCATTCTCTACTTTTCTATTCCTCTCAAATCAGCAGAGTAGAATCAGGAAATAGGAGGGAAAGGGAGCAAAAACAGAAATTGTCAAGTGTTCTCCATTTGGGATGAATTTGTGCCATAGGCCCTTTGACTTTCCTATGTTCTGGTATCGTTGTGAACTTCTTGGCACCTCTGCATTGATCCAATTGAAAACAAAAAGGCCACAAGTGTGGCAGAAATCCTCCTGAGATGAGCATACAGAAAAGTTGCAAGATTCATTGAGAAGTGTTTTTAATCTGTATATGTAAGAGAAGAGAATGAGCTAGAGACTCAGAAGAAATGGTTGGTGAATATGAAGTTATTGACAGATTGTTATAAAATGTCTTAAAGTAATGGGCTTGAAGTTTTAGATTGTTAAGTAAGACTATTTTAGATGTTTTTAAGCAATATTATCAGTTTGAGCAGTAAAAACTGTTACTAATTTTTGGAAGCTTGCTTATTTATGGGTAAAGTCTAAAGAGAAGCTACCCATCTCTCCCACCCCAGTCAGTAACGGCTTTCTGCCCCTTGTAAAATATGCAGGGAGAGCTCTGTGTTGTACTGCTTGAGCCTCACAGATTTACACTGTAAGGTGGAGTGTTTGCACTCAGAGAGATTATTTACTAATCTTAGAGTGGAGACACAGAATGATGAGTGAATGAGGGTTGTTTGTGTGTGAGAGAGCAGATATAATCGAGTCATTCATGTCTTCATTTGATATAATCTGAGTTGAAATTCTAAAAATAAAATTTGCTCTACTGTGACCACAAATTCATTTATTCAATCACTTACAAATGTTTATTGTGAATCTGTTACAGACAGGGTGCTAGTACTAGGAACTCGTTCAGTAGTGAACAAAGAGTCTGCCTTCATAGAGCTTACATTCTAGTGAAGGATACGGATCATTAAAAAGTAAGCAAACACAAATAACATAATTTCAGTTAGTGTAAGTACCACAAAGAAAATAAAGCAAGGTAAAAAGAGTGTAACAGTTAGGGTCCAGCTAGGAGATGAAAGTCACACAGTTTTTGAACAAGGAAAGCTTAGTAGAATTACTATAGTCCGTGAGTTGGAGTAAAGAAAACTCTAAAGAATGTAGGAATAGCAGTTAGGAGACGCAGCCATCACTGGTAGGGCTAAGATAGAGTGCCCAAGGAGGAGTCCTTTCCCCCAAGTCTAAGATCCTGGCTTTGTTGGAGAGAGTATGACCATGTCTCACTGAATGGCAAAGAAGTCACTGGTGCCACACTGGTGAAACTTACTGGAAATTCATTTTTTAGAATTTGACAAGAAATGTGACCCCTAGGGTAGAGGTTGGCAAACTGTGGCCCTTGGGCCAGCCATTTGTTTTGTGAATAAAGTTTAATTGGAACATAGCCATGTTTAGTTTAATACATATGGTCTGTATAGTTGCTTTCTTGCTACAAGGACAGAGTTATGACTTTATGATCTGCAAGCCTAAAATATTTACTCTCTAGCCCTTTAAGAAAATATTGGGGGTGGCCTGTTAGCTCAGTTGGTTAGAGCGCAGTGCTCATAACACCAAGGTTGCCGGTTCGATCCCCATGCCCTCCACAACTAGGTTGAAACAACTACTTGACTTGAAGCTGATGGGTCCTGGAAAAACATACTGCCCCTCAATTTAAAAATGTTTCTTTAAAAAAAGAATATGTTTATTAGTCCTTGCTCTAGAGTACCCTAGAAAGTTGTCAATGGGATGTCTTGTCAGATATACTCTGTTTTGAACCCTCCCAAGGGAGGGAGAGTGTCTGGTGCAGCTGCTAGCCTTGGGGTGCTGCTGACCTCCATGCACTGCAAGAGTTAAGTGCTGGAGAGCCTGCATGCACTTCAGAAGCCTGTCAAGGACACACTGGAACCAGGAAGTAGAATCCCTTCTTATAATATCTCTCTAGTATCTTCTATTGACAAAGCTTAATACTATGCCAGCCAGAAAAAGAAAGATATTTTACAGGACCCAGTTCAGTGTTTGCAGAGCAATGAAGAGTTAATTTGGAGTGATAAATTGATAACTAAAACCAGCTTGTAAAATGACAGATTTGTGGGTATTTTGGGTAGTGATGAAGAAAGTCTCTCTGAAGAGATGTTTGAATGAAGACATGAATGATTAGAAAAGATGGACCAAAGGGGAATGGCAAATATAAAGGCCTTGAACATGGCACGTTCATGTGATTGGAGAAGGCCCATGTGGTTCGAGTGTCGTGAGAGAATGTGAGAGTGAGGTCAGAGAGGTAGAAGGAGCAGGTGGTATAGAGCAGGGATCGGCAAACTTCTGAAACGGATTAGCCAATCCTGTCCCTCAGAGTTTTGCGAGACCTATAAAACAAATGAAATCAGCATTATGTATGTATGTGAATAATAGCCTTTAAAAATTTTATGAATGAAACTATGATAGTTTTATTTTCATTTTCATTTTTACTTCAGAGCCACATGTACATACCCAAAGAGCCGCATGTGGCTTGTGAGCCGCAGTTTGCTCACCCCTGGTGTAGAGCGTTAGTTAGGGCTGTGATAAGGAGATTGAGAATGAGAGAACTAGTTAGAAGACCTGTCAGTTTTTCCACTATGACATTGAAAAGACTGTGGCTGAGACTAGGGTAGTAGCAGTGGAAGTGATGAGAAATGGTTGGATTTGATATTTATTTTGATGGCAAAGCTGCAGAACTTACTGATAATAAACTGACTGGAGTTGGAGGAGAGACAGAAGAATTAAGACTGACTCACTGATTTGGCCTGAGGAACCGAATGAATGATGGTACCATTTGCTCAGACGGGGGGATATTTCAAGAAATGCAGGTGGGGATTCTTTTGGGGCGTTATTAACTTTGAGATTACAAATGGATCCCTAGTGTTATTCATTTTGCTTATGTTTTCATTGATCACACTTAGTCATATGGGCACACCTAGTTTCAAAACAGGTAGGGAAGTGCAGTGCTAGGAAGAAGAACAAATATTTCTGAACAGCCTAACTGACTTCTATACTCCCAAGACATTCAAGTGGAAATGTTGAATAGGATGTTTGGCTATGAGACTGGCATTCACAGTGGAGTTTTGAGCTTGTGAGTATTAAAGCCATGCACGGGACTAGGTGAGATCATCCAGGGAGACAAATGAAGATAGAAGGAACTGAAAGATAGGGTATTCCAACGTTTTTAGGGCATGAAGATAAGAAAAACTCAGCAAAAGAGATTGAGAAGGAATAGTGAGAGAGGAGGAAAAACAGGGACTGAGGTCATAGAAGTTACTGGAAGAAAATTGCTCAAGAAGATGATCAACTGTGTCAACTGCTGTTACGAATATTGTTATACATCTTTCCTGGTGTATATAAGCAAGAAATTTTTCTAAGGTATATATGACTACTTTGAAGAGGAGAATGCTGGAAAATAGGGTATGAAGTGTTCAACTTCAAGGTAGTTCAAATTATTTTCCAAAGAGATCAAACCAGTTAATACTCCTTTTAGCCATGCATGATATTTTCCATTAATTCACATCTTCAAAACTTCATACTATGCTTCCTAATTTTTACCAGTCTAATGGATGTAAAGTGTTACCTCAACAAAGTTAATTTATAATTCCCCAATTACTAATAAGTTCAAACCCGTTTTTTGAAAATTAACTTTATTGGAGTGACAATGGTTAGTAAAATTACATGGGTTTCAAGTGTGCATTTCTATAATACATCATCTGTGTATCACATTGTGTGTTCACCACCCAGAGTCAGTTCTCCTTCCATCACCATGTATTTGATCTCCTTTACCCTCTTCTGCCACACACCCCCCTTTCCCTCCCCTTACCCTCTGGTAGCCACTAAATTGTTGCCTGTGTCTGAGTTTTTGTTTCTTTGCTTGTCTTTTTGTATTGGCCATTTGTGTTTCCTATTCTATGAGATGTTTGACCATTTTTCTCTTGGGTGGTTTATCTTTTAGTATTTATAGGAACTCCTTGTATATTCTGTATACTCATTTTTGGATGTATGTGCTGCCTATACCTTCTCTCAGTTTGTGCCTTTTTACTTTTAACAAGTAGTTCGTGATTTCAGTATAATTTAATATATCAGTCTTTTTTTGTGGTTCATGCTTTTTCTTCAGAATGTTTTACCTTACCTACCTCAAGGAGAGAAAAATACTTTTCCATTTCTCGTCTTCTGCAAGTTTTAGAGGTTTGTATTTCACATCTTAAGTCTTCATTCATTGGAATTGATTTTTCTGTGTGGTATGAGGGATCTAGTTTCATTATTTTTAATATATTTAGTTGTCCTAGCTCCTTATTGAGTAGTTCCTTCTTTCCCCAATGATATGTGTTGCTATCTCTGTTTTATAGCAACATTATATTTAAATATTGTGGTTTTGTTTCTAGGTTCTCTGTTGTGTTCCATTGGACAATTACAACAACATGCCTTAATTACTGTAGCTTTATAAAAAAAAATCATGATTTTTGGAGGGCAACTTATTCTTCAGGAGTCTATGACTATTGGTCTTTGCTCTTCTGTACGTGTTTCAAAATCAAGTTCCATTAGGGAGTGGAGAACTACTGGGATTTTTATTGGAATTGCATTGAAACTATAAATCAGATTAGGGAAAATGGATATCTTTATAATACTGAGTATTCCCATGATCAAGGCATATTTCTAAATTCATTTTATTTTTTACTAAAATTTTATGATTTTTTGCAGTTAGGTCTTGCACACCTTTTTAGGATTTCGTCCTAGGTATTTTATGGATGTAACTGGTGTCCTTTAGTTAAAAATACTTTTCTAACTGTTGCTGGTAATTAGAAACACAAGTAACATTTGTATGTTGATTATAAATCAGTGAGCTAATCATTTTACTGATTTGGTGTCTCTTAAGTGTACATCCATCGCATTTGTAAATGATAGTTTTGTTCTTTTTTTCAGAATCTTATACCTTTAATTTGTTTTATTTTTTGCAGTGGATAAGATCTCAGTAGGGGTGTCAAATAGAAACAGTGATCATGGGATCCTTTTCCTTATTTTTAAAGGGAATGTTTTTAACATTTCCTCCTTTAGTTACTAGTTGTTAAAATTGAGAGTTTTGAATTTACTTTTTTGTTGTTGATGTCAGACTTAATTGGGTAACTTACAGGGGAGAGAGGCATGCCAGATGGAGGATACAGGAAAAAGTTGACTTTGGGGGGGGGGTGGGTAGATAGGTTTGAAATAGACAATAGGTTGAAAACATAGTGAGTTAAAGAACATTGTGTAAAAATGTTGACAATTGGAAATTCAAGTGTGAAATTTGAGATGGACAGAGGTGTAGACATAATCATCATACATAATAAAGTCAATAATTGGATACACTGGTGTAGATCAGATTGCCTAAGGAAAGAGTGTAAAAAGTGCCATGATCAAGGATAGACACCTAAAAACACACTACCTCTTGGTAGGTGGAAGGCAATTAAAAAGAAATATGAGAGATAGGAGAGCCTATAGTGTATAGTTTCAAAGCCAAGAGTAGAACATTTAAAGAGGGGATTGTCAGTAATGCCAAATGAAATGACACAGAGGTATAGAAAGATCAGGACTGAAAAGAGAACATTGAATTTGGCACTTGACATTTTAGAAAAAAATGGCTTCAGTGGTGTGAGGGAAACAAACCAAGTTTTAGTGAAAGTTAGTAGATGATCCTAAATTGGAGCTGATGGATTTAATATATTTGTCAAATTTTGCAGTGAAGGAAAAGATAAATGGGGTCGGTAGATAAGAGAGGGAAGTAAGTTAAAGGAAAAGCCCTTTTAAGATAGGAAAAAATGTATGCATTTTTAATTTTAAGGTATTACCTAATAACCAACACTAGTTATTATCCAACTCTTCAAGTTTTGCCTATCTAGTAAGTAAAAATCATTATTTGTTTCGCTAATACATTCAGTAATGATTGAGACTGGATCTCCCTAAAATTCACATTGGGTTTTTCATTTGTTAGAATTTTTTTATTAATGCAATTAACCTTTTGTCTTAATATTTTGTGTATATACATAAAAGTGGAATTATAGGGTTATATGGTAATTCTGTGTTTAATTTTATGAGGAGCTACCATACTGTTTCCACTACAGCTGCACTGGTATACATTTCCTTCAGTAATGCACAGCGGTTCCAATTTCTCTGCATCCTCCCCAACACTTGTTTTCTGTTTTGTTTTGTTTCTCTCTCTCTCTCTCTGTGTCCCCTTCTCCCCCCCCACCCCGCCACCGTGTGCGTTAATAGCCATCCTAATTGTTGTGAAGTGGTTATCTCTTGGTTTTGTTTTTCATTTTTCTAGTAATCAGTGATGCTAGGCATATTTTCATATATTAGCCATTTGTATATCTTCTTTGGAAAAATGTACATTCAAGTCCTTTGCCCATTTCTAATCAGGTTGTTTGTTTTTGTTGTTGATTTGTAGAGGTTCTTTATATATTATGGATAGCAACCCCTTGTTAGATATATGATTTGAAAATATTTTCTTTGATTCCATGACTTGCCTTTTCACTCTCTGTTAGCGTTCTTTGCACAAAAGTTTTTTTTTTTTTAAGTTTGAGGTAGCCCCATTGTCTATTTTTGCTTTTATAGCCTGTGCCTTAGGTGTTATCTAAGAAATTGTTGCCAAATCCAGTGTCATGAAGCTTTTCCCCCTAATGTTTTCTTCTCACAATTCTTATAACTTGAGCTCTTTGATCCATTTTGAATTAATTTTTGTATATTGTGTAAGGTAAGGGTTCAGCTCTGTCCTTTTGCCTGTTAGTGTCCAGTTTCCAAGCATCATTTGTTGAAAAGACGGTCCTTTCCTTATTGATGGTCTTGGCACCCTTATAAAAAAAAAATCTTTGGACTGTATACATCAGAGTTTATTTCTGGGCTCTCTATTCTGTTCTATTGGTCTGTCTGTTTTTTTTTGTTTTTGTTTCTTTCCTTTTTAAAATGACACATTATGAGAAAAATTAATTGTTGTTACATAATTATTATTGTGGGGACATTTCAATGGCAAAAAACAGTCAAAACAAGAACGATTTCTTTGGCTCTATAGCCACATTAGGAAAGTATTTCTTCATGTTGCCTGGCTCTTTAAATTCAATACTTGGTTCAATTTCTGCTATATTTTCTTTTAAAACACCAAACGTTGAGCTGTTCAGCCTATAGAGTTATATATTGAGTATTATTTCTGTTGGTAGGTCTGCTAATTTTAAAAAATTACATATTTTAAACTCTATAAGGTGTCATATGGGCACTAGACCTAATAGGGGTAATCACTTTGTAAGTTATATAAATATCTAATCACTGTGTTGTACACCTGAAATTAATATGATATTGTATGTCAACCTTAATAGAAAAATAGAAAAAATAAAAATAAAGAATATAATCATACTAGATTTAAAAAGTTATATATTTTAAAATGTTTTCCTCATTATAATTGTCAATCTTGCACAATGAAATACTAAATAAGTGAACTGAATTATTCATTATGTATTTCCAAATAAATAAATGGAAATATACCAATATTCTTTAATGATTATGTAATAACAGTTGTAAAATACCTGTATGACAAGCTACAATCTCCTTGCTCAATTTTAAGTATCAGAATTTCCTGAATCTTCAGTATTCCATCCCAATAAAGAAAGAAAAGCATTTGCTTTTGCTTTTTCACACTATAGCACCAAAAGATTAGATAGTAGATTTTTTTCTAAATTATTTTCTTCCAGTGTCTAATAGCCTGGATATAAAAATCTTTTAATTCTGTTAACATTTTTTTTAATAGTTTCAGGTGTACAAAACAATGCAGTAGTTATACTTTTCACCCCTCACAAAGTGGCAACTCCCCTCCCCCAATCCACCGCCCTCTCACCCCCAATATCATACATATCTGTTACAATTCCATTGGTCTGTCTTTATGCGAGTACCATGCTGTTTTGATTACTGTATTTTTTTAGTAAGTTTCAAATTATTTTTTGCATGAAAGAATAATTAGTGACTTTATTCATTAGTAACCAAATGTCTTACTGAATTCTCCTACAGTTTTTCAATTGATTGTACAAAGATATAATTATGTCTATTGCAAATGATAAAATGCTTCTTCCCCTCAAATTTTATCATATTTTTGTCTAATTGCACTGGCTTTACAACTATTAAATAATTATGCTGGCTACATATTGTATTTTTCTTGTTCCTGATTTAATAGAAATGCTTCTACTATTTTTCCATAGCGTATGATGCAGCTTTTGGTTTGAGACATACCTCCTAAGCTTTTGAAGTTGACATCCAAAAGCTTAATTGCAGTTTGGCACTTAATTGGAGTTTGCTTATGTTGCCGTTAACAGGAATAAAATGTTTGTTAGAAGGTATCATGAAAGGATTGCCCAGTTTGAGAGTTTATATGGATCATCTAGTGTCAGAGGATCTTAACTAATTGACTTTTTTATTTTTTCAGAATGGCCAAAGTTTTCTGGTTTTGGATGAACAAAGATTTGCAAAAGAAATTCTTCCCAAATACTTCAAGCACAATAACATGGCAAGCTTTGTGAGGCAACTGAATATGTGTGAGTATGGACAGCAATTTGTTTGGAGTACTGTTATCAACCACTGATTAAACCATTTTTTCCCATTAGGATGATAAAGAGGAAAATATGCTCCATAGAAGCACCATTATTTTTTTACTTTTCTCTGTTTTAGTCATCTGAATTTCGAATCTTTTTCAGATGGTTTCCGTAAAGTAGTACATATTGACTCTGGAATTGTAAAGCAGGAACGAGATGGTCCTGTTGAGTTTCAGCATCCTTACTTCAAACAAGGCCAGGATGACTTGCTGGAGAACATTAAAAGGAAGGTTTCATCTTCAAAACCAGAAGAAAATAAAATTCGTCAGGAAGATTTAACAAAAATTATAAGTAGTGCTCAGAAGGTTCAAATAAAACAAGAAACTATTGAGTCCAGGCTTTCTGAATTAAAAAGGTGAAGTATTATTTTTACATATAATTGTAACATGGGGGTTGGTGTGTGTTGTGTGTTGGGCATGGAAGGTTGGTATTTTAAGTACTTTTAGATCATGTTGTTGAAGCCAAGATCAAAGGTCATTTTTCTGTAAGTATTGGTTCCCTTTATTTTTGATCTGTAGCCATAGACTTTACCCCAATATTGTATTTTCATAATGTTGGTGGAAAGAATATATAAACCTGGGCATTCAAAACTGATGCACAAGCCTAACTGATGAAACAATAGATCTTAAAATTGGTGTATGAAATATGATTCTACTTAGTTTAGCTTTTATATGATGTTCACACACAAGTTAGGGCACACATGCCATAAGTACTACATATGTTACCCATTCTTTTCTTTTGTGATGTTTTTTAAAGACTTTTCTATGTGACCTATCAGGAAAAAGTAGGGCACAAAAAGTAGGGGAAAAAGGACACAGGAGACTCGTTCTACTTGATACTTAACTTTACATAGACTGGGGAAAGGTTTATTCAAACATTTTACCTACACAGAAAGATGATTTACTTTGTTTAACTGCAGTTCTTGGCACCATTATTGTAACTTGCCACAGTAACAGTTTGTGTATACAGTAGGTGTGTGCTGCTTTTTTAGTAAAAGTAGCTGGGATTTTCTCTAATCCTAATAAGTGCCAAGGTCTTGAGAGTAGTTGTTTTACTTATTTTCCCTCCCATTTCAAATGTGGGACATTAGTTTAACTATTCTTAAGTATCTTCATTAAAAAAAAGTAACTTTGGACTTTGATTTCCTTTTTGAAGAAGCATTAATTTTAAGCTTTCCCATACTCTGGCTTCTCTTCAGATCACATAAATCTTTTGCCTTTTAAGCTTTCCCATTTTGCATGTTTTATTTAACCACTTATGCTGGTTTGCTGTATCTTGTATCTGTTGAGGTGCTCTTTGACCCAGTTCCTTGAATCTCAAGGTTAGTACTTAAAGAATGGGATCCCGAATTCACCCTTTAAGTGTTAGAGGTGACCATTCTCCTACTTATCTTTAGTAGACAGATGACAGAATCTTACATTTCTGAGTCAAAAATAGTACAGTATTTATTTGGTTGGTATTAAAGAAAGTCTCATTTTCAATACCCTCTATATGTAAATCCAGTCCTTTTTGTAGTAGCTTGGATTGAGGAAGATAGCTTTTGTGGAAAGTATAACAAAGGAGTGAAAATTAAACATTTAATAGGTGGATTATCTTTTATTTCCTCTCAGCATTATCATTGCTGCTAACATTAATAACACAATGCAATTTTAATTAAAAATGGTGAATGAAGGAAAGAAACTATTAGTACTGGGCAAGTTATTGGTTTGTTATATATTTACGTATGCTTTTAAAAGACAAATACTTTTTAGTGTTTTCATATGCTTGTGTTTGAGGCAGATCTTCAGATAGAGAGTTTTAGAGTCTGACAGACTTTAGTTTGACTTCAGTACTTAGCAAATTATCTTTGTGATCTTGGGCAAGTTCTTTCAATTTTCTGAGTCTTATTGTCCTTATCTATAAAATATAGTCAATAATTTCTTTCTTGAATGGATTTTAAAGAAGTTTAAATAAGTAGTACACATAAAATGCTTAGCACAGTGCCTGGAGCACCGCCAGTGCTAGGTGTTAGTCCCTTTAAGAATTGCTTCATAAATACAAGTTCTGTATTCACTTTGTAGCCATAGTTGAAAGATTAGCTTAATTAAACAAGAACCAATTGTCAGGAATAAGTTGCCTCAATTTATTGGATATAGTCATAAGTCTTTAAGTTTTTATGTCTATATTGCCATGAGTAAAAGATACTACAGTCATGAAAGAAGGCTTGTAGATTTGAGTCAAAATAGTTGTCATTCTATGTAATTGAACCAGAGATTTCTAGTCTCATAAAATGTATAGTAAAAACTAGTTAAGTCCTTACTGGTATTCTTTTTTTTTTTTAATGCTCTTTATTATTTTTTTTTATTTAAAAAAATTTTTTATTCCCATTAACCCCCCACCCCCGGCAATCATCAGCCTGTTCTCTATATCTGTGGTATTCTTTGGTATGCTTAATTAAAGATATTGAGGCCTGGCTTTCTGGCTGAATTTTGTTGTTTGTTTTGTTTTTTAATAAATGATAATATAGTGAGAATGAGTCCCTTTGGAAGGAGGTGTCAGAATTAAGAGCAAAACATGCACAACAGCAACAGGTTATTCGAAAGGTAAGCTTTTTTTCCTCTGAGCATAATCTGCATTTGTTTAAAGAGTACCGTTTATGGCCCAAAGAAGTCTCTATTGAATAGTCAGTGATTGCTCTTATATATTGGGTTCACAAATAGAAATAAAACTGTGAAATCAAACAAATTAAGCCAAGTGTTATGCATTCTTTTTAATAAAAAACTTTGTATTAGCTAAATATGGTCATTCCATACTCCCAGCTAATGTGTCATTAGCTTTTAATAAATGACCTTTTACCTGATATAACAATTTTAAGATAGTTTATTCTTAGAAGTATAATTAATACACTACCAATTTCTTACATAATTTTTACTGTAAAAGACATAGCCTTACTGTGTGGTTTTTTTTGTTTATTTTTGGTTTGTTTGTTTACTATTTTTTGCTCTAAAAGGCATAGGTATAATTTCAGAAAATACTAATATTATCAAATCAGTTGACCAAATTATGAGTTGAAAAAATGAGTTACCAATGTATGTCATTATTAGTCTGTGGAAAAGAAGTTAATACAGTGTTGTAAAGTAAATCCTGAATTTTAGTATCTGAGCTGAAAATTACTGGGGGAATTGAGAAGTTCTTTGTTGCATTGTATCCTTGTAATTTAATCTGTTCATGTCAGCTTTCATATGTTAATAAGAGGTGAAACATAAAAGTAATTAAGGTAGCTATTTTTTGCTCATGAGTAAATGGGCTCTAAGTTTAAGCGACAGGTTTGTTGGGGGGAAGGGAGGGTGAGAGAGCTTCAGCTTGTTCGTGCTTACAGGCCTTTAGCTAAAAATAGGGTTATGACTGATGGGACTTGTGTCTAGTGGAGCAGGCTTACAACAGAGATGAATGGTAGTTGCAGCCTTTGGCCTATAGTCAAAATAGATAATACTATTTTAAAAAAAAATCAATACGTTAAGTGAAGGTTGAATGTCGAATTCAATTTTAAGTGTTTAATCCAAGTACATACATTTTCAAAACTTCCGTAGCTAATTCCACCATGCAGCCCTGTTAAGAATACCTGATTTAAAATGATAAATGTACCTGAACCTATACTTTATTTTTAAAATCTGTTTTTCTTTTTCAGAAAACAGTGTTTTGGTTAAATATTAACTTAAAATACTCCATAATTTGTTGGGGTTGTTTTCCTCTAAAGGCAAAGGTAGTTGGTAAAATACTTACATAGCATTTCAGTTTTTCATGAAGACTAACATTCTATTTGATCATGTTTGAGTTTGAATCTTTGTGTTTTGGTGGAGGTTAGGGAGTTTACATAATGCGTGAAGACAACCAATAATTTTTTTCTCTATTCCTGGAATTGGTTTCTAACTCTGCCATTTACCCTTTAGTCTTGGATTAATTGGAAGTAATATATGTGAGGTACTTCTTCTAGGACTGTCAGGTACAGAAGTTAGATGCTCTAAATGTTAGATGCCTCTCTTCTTCAAGTGATAAACTCGGTACAATGTGATGCAGAAGTGTAAAAAGAACTGAGATGTAGAGCAAATTTCAGGAGAAATTTAGCCATGATTCATGCTCTTTTAAATCCAACTACTAATGAGTTTTTTAGAGTTCCTCCTAACACTTTTTTTATAAATTAACAAAAATAATATAATTTGAATGATTTCATAGATATCTTTAAGCTTAAAGGTTGTCTTTTTGTCAGCTCTCAGCGTTTTCTTTTGAATAAGCAATTTAATAACCTTTTCTTATACTCTAATGTTGTTTAACTCTTCAATTAAAATGTCTATATTTTTTTCTATGGGAAAGTTCATATTGGTTGTAAAGCAGACTGTTTAGTAGCCTCTTTTAGGGAAGAACACAATATTAAAGCAGTATGTATTTTTAGTTGACAATTCTCTAATCATGTAATTACATTTTACAAAGCTTACAGAGAACTTGTGCGCAGACTCTACATTTTCCTCCAAGCACGTTTGGCGTTTATTCACAGCCTCTCAGTGATGCACTGTTTTTCATAGTTCCCCATATGACTCTCACTGTTTTAGCTTCTTTAGGAAGTTGACAGTATAATTTCAAGGCTTACCCTGAGCCAGTGGTTCTCACATCAATACCACCTTGAGGGCTTGCTAAACACAGATGTCGCTGGGCCCAATCCTCGGAATTTCAGATTCAGCAATTCTGGAGTGGACTAAGAATTTACATGTTGTTAAGTTTCTAGGCCAGTGCTGCTGGTCCATGGACCACACTTGAAGAAATACTGTCGTAAAATAGGAAGGATGGTTGGCATGTCTTAATCTGTGATAGTTTTTCCTCTAACTTTAATCACACTTTGAAGATTAAACCAGCTTCTCTTAATTGTCAGCAGAAATCTTTGACAGATTTTTGTACCTAAACAATAATTTTTCTAGAATCAGACAATAAACTTATTCTAACTTGAAAATTTTATGATCTATTCTAAGAAAGAATAGAGGCAATTTCTTTAGCTTGTAATTGTATTACCTGATGTAAGAAAAATGTTGCCTGTCAAACACGTTTTCTTTTTTGCATCATAATCTTCTTGAAAGAATTTTAAGTAAAAAGTTGGGATCTATATCTAGGCATGCTTGCTACTTACCACCAAAACAAATAATTAAACTGAATATTGGATAGGTAAATGGATGGGTGGGTCCAATGATGGATGGATGGATTAATCGATCAATCTTAGGCATCTCTACATCCTAGGTAGTCGCAACTTTATCACAGGTTATTCTTTTGCCTGAAAGCTGGTATATTTCTTTAGATATCAATTGTAAAAGATGCATCCAGATTTAAAATGTGTTAATAAATGAGAAATTATACGACTTAGAATAGAGGACATACAGTATTTGAATTAATTTTGTAAGACTTGTAATGTGGATTAAAGAACTAGGGAGTCTATGATGGAAAAATTTTTATTTATATTTTTCTTTTAGATTGTCCAGTTTATTGTTACATTGGTTCAGAATAACCAACTTGTGAGTTTAAAGCGTAAAAGGTAAGTTTTTATGATACAACATTTTGACCTCTACATGGAGAACCACAAATTTTACTGTTTAATCATGAATGGCCCACATTAGCTGAGTGTATACCTGTTGTCCTGGATGAACATTCCTCCCTTGTTAAACTATACTCACAACATTTCAGTAGTGTTATTTCCTAGTGCTGTCATCCTGCTGTTATTTTGAGAGATAAGGATAGCCTAAATGGTCAATTTACAGACCCACATACAGTTGATAAAGAATCCATTTTTAATTTACATTAGCAGTTTGATGTAGCATTAGAAGGCCTGAGGGAAGTTCTTTAAAAGAGTCCATATCTAAAAAAAAAAAAATCAAAAAAATTTTTTTTTTACTTGATCTCTCTTATGGTTAATCCACTCATAAGGATCTTTAAAAGCCTATGTGTCAACCATGGGTTGTGATACCTATAAATGTCAGTAACTACCATTGTCACAACTAATACATAAGAAGAATAGGTAGATAAAGGAATTGTTGGAAGGAGAAAAAGATTATCTTGTAAGGCTAAGATTCTGGCAAAGCCTGGTTATGCTCACGGCTTATTATGCTGTGGCCTTAATTAACTACTTCCACTAACTAATTCTTATGATATTTTCTGTTTATGTTTTACTGTGTAAGTACAACTCATAAAGAGTTCTATAGTTCTGGAAAGGATAGCTCATTACATTTATTATAACAAACGTAGTACAGATGAATGGAGAAATAAAAATCCTAGACATAGTCATCCCCCAGTTTCTGTTCATAAGATATAATCATTTTTAAGAGTTCCTTATGTATCCTTACTAAAATTCTTTATTCATTAAAATTAGTGTTTATGTGTGGGAAGCAGTTTAAATTCCTTGTATGTTTGCTTCATTGAACATCATGAATATCTTTTGATTTTCAGGCCTCTACTTCTAAACACTAATGGAGCCCAAAAGAAGAATCTGTTCCAGCACATAGTCAAAGAACCAGCTGATAATCACCATCATAAAGTAAGTTTTCAGTTAAATTCTATGTTATATTCATTATATCAAACTAAATTTTATTAACAGCAATATTTCATGCAGAGAAGTTTAGTGAATAATACTCCAAGTGCTCATGCCCCAGGTTTATTAAATCATGACGTTTTCATTATTTGCTTTAGATTATTTTAAGACAAACCATTACAAAACTACGCAGTTGTCTGAATTGCCTGTTCCCAAGTTTTTCTCCCCCTCTTCAGTCTCCCCTGTCACCTCAAGATAGTCACCATCTTGAATTAGTCTTTATTATTCCCATGGTCATTTTATATGTGTGAATCCATGAATAATATTTGGTATTATTTTGCATATATCTAAACTACATATAAATGATACCGTTTTGTACATATTTTATATTGTCGCTTTTTTTACTTGGTCTTGCTTTTGAGATTGAACAGAGAATTAGTTCAACTACTGTATGATTTTAATTGAATATTATGATAATGTACTTATGCATTCATCCATTGGTTATTTTAAATTTCCAACTTTTATTATAAATGTGCACAGACTAGACTGTTTTTAAATACAGCAATTTGAAAAAATATTTTTGTTTGCCTTCATTTTTGTCACAGGCTCTCTGGATAATTTGTCAAACTTACATCTAATGACAAATTAATCCAGCCCAGAATCCAGACATCTTTTACTATCTTATTATCATTGTTACTTTCAGATCTTAGAATTCTAAATATTGCTGGAGATTTATTATTAAAGTATCGAGATTTTATTCTCAGGAAAATCGAAGTTAACCTAACATCTGGTTCTTCTTCCCACCACTGTTTCTAATCGAGAATATATAACAATTTTGTTTTTAGGATTGAAGATTCATGTAAGACAATGAAGATTTTTTTAATTTAACTGGATTTATATATTTTTAAGTACTTTACATCTTTTGCCTCTTTATTATCTAGTGTTGAAATTTATAGATTTTTACATTATACTAATGACCTCAGTTTGCTTTAGAGAATTAAATGCTTTTTTATTACTGTACCTGTGGTCTGAATGTATCTAAAAAAAAAAAAAATCGCTAAAAAGCCAGACTGACATTTAACTGTGGAATAATTAAAGTGTTTTCGTGTTTTTTTTTTCCTATTATTGAAACTATTTAATGAGCAAGAATAAAATATGTGTCAGAGTAGCTTGAAATGAAATAGTCCCCATCAGCACAGTGACGGTGGTTATGCTTGAAATTTCTGGTGAAGTCCTAAGGCTTTTTTACCCTTTGGGTATAAAAAAAATACTTTAAAATTTGAAGATATTTCCATAAAATCTTCTGAGGCATGTCACCTTCAAGGTCCTTTACAATAAAAAAAAAAAA
>NW_017731987.1:921974-933025 GCF_001890085.2 Hipposideros armiger
CTTTTTTCTACTTCATACCATACATGTGCTGGGAACACATGAAGGTATCCCTGACTCAGTGCATAGGGGTAGTGGGGCAAAGAACGAGTGAGGAGCTTACACAGCTGGCCCTCCTCAGATGCTTCTCTCAGTAGGACAAAATCTGGTCAGGCCTCGAAGGCAGTGCAAGCTGAACCGGTAGAGATGGGCAGTCATGTAAAGCTAGCTACTCTTAAGGAACTGAGTCTCTTCCTTTTCGTAGATCAGTAGGTGATATGAAAGGGGTGAAATGAAAGGAAAGGAAGAGCTGAGGATATTTTTAGGGCTGTCATGATTGTGGAGCTTTGATGGAGTCAATGTCTGGAGGGTGGACGGAGAACCTGTCTGTGGCCTCTGCATTTCATCCTGTGAACCATTTGGTGAGCTCATTCTCTTAAAATGCTTTTTTATCACTGTTTCATTGCTCAGGCCATTCTCAAGGCTCTTACTGCTGGCACAATGTGGTCTTGTCCCCTGAGTGGCCTTTCTTTACTTGTAGAACCTTATGTATACAACTTACTATTTAATTCAGAACTTCTGTGTTATTTGGATTGGTCGATTTACTCCTTCTCTGTTGTTCCTATCGCAATAAGAATATATTCTCCCCTCTATCATCTCCTTACCAAGTCCTAACTGATACCTGTCTCATAGTTTCATCCGGGCCTTTTGTTTCATCGTGTGTGTGTGTGTCTGTCTATCTCTCTGTCTCTGTCTTTTCCTCCTTTTTCTTAACTCCTTAGTACTTTTGAGCTCCGCCATCCATTATTACTATAATATTGGATTGTATCTGATCATATGTTGCTATTTGATGTTGTTCTTATTTTGTCCTTTAGATTGTAAGCTCCTGGAGAGCAGGAATAGTGTCTTCATCTTGTATTCTTCATGATGTCAATTATTTCTTATATGCTCAATAAATCCCTGTGGAATGAATGACATTGAAGCTTACGCCTTGAACAAAAGTTATGTCTGTAAACTGGCTGGACTGAGGAGTGCAGTAAGCAGTGGTCTTGGCATTTATGGCTCCCTTGCTAGGTGAGGTGTAAAGAACCAACAAGGAGGTATGTCATTTGGTCAGAGGGCTCCACTTGAGGTATAGTCTAGGAGCCACTGTCATTGAGCAGATTCTACACATTTATTACATAATTAGCAAATATCAGTGAGGGCTTAGTGTCAGGGCAAGGAACTCAGTTCTGGCTGCCACTTAAGGCCAAAGGTATTTAGGGAGAAAAAAAATACAGGAAATGACGGAGAGGGGAGGAGCAAAAAACCACCATTTGTATCTCAAGTGATTTACCCCATAGTTTTATAGAGAAATTCTTACAACATCTAATGCATGGGCTAGCTTCTTCTGCTTTTGTTTGTTTGTTTATTTTTCTTTCTGCTTTCCTGCTTTTCTCTTCCAAACTTGTTTTTACTGTACAGAAACTTCCTAGTGCAGGGAGCTACATCTCTTCACCCAACACAGCTTTATAAAAATTTTGAACACACAGTTAAATTTTTTAAATTTTTTAATCTTATCATCTTTCTTGTTTGGTCTTTCAGCTTTTCACTAGTTCTGTGCAGATGAATCCCACAGATTACATCAATAATACAAAAGTAAGTTTTAATTCATGTTGCTCAGGACCCATAGCTATAAGAATCTGAAAAAAGTCCTAGTAAGTAGAAAGCATTATCACTCCCGGTTACAAAAAGCATTTTATACTATTAACCTAATATGTGTGATCAAGATAGTAAAATTCTAGATGAAAATTAGCTTTTGATTATGGGGTGAATCATTGCTCACTTCTACTGGCACTTGTGTGGTTAACTGCCAGTATGAAATCAGCCCTCAAAGTGCTGGGAGATCACCTGATTAAACTTGGCATGTTCAGGTTTATCACTGAAATCAATTATTAAAATATGATTCCATGTTTTATGTGCTTTGTTTTACATTTTATTTCTTCTATAAACTTCTCAGCATTTTTTATTGAGAATTTACTGGTATTGATATTCTTAAATACGTTTATTTTGTTAGCGTATAGTATAAAAGCTTAGGGATTTTTACTAATAGTAGGTAAGGCAAATTGAAACAGTGAAGTATGGATTTGGATTTTTTTTAAGTAATGGTTTTCGTTATTTAAATGTATAGGAACAGCAGTTGGGATTAGCAAGTGTTGACAAGAAATTCTTTGGAACTGGTTTTTAACGAGTACTAAGGACATTTTGAGGTTGTTAAAGCAGATATGTAGAAATTATTCAGTTAACTTGTATACTTATTGGTTTGAATAAGTATATACCCTGTTTATTTTGTATTTATACCAAGTTGTATAGTAATCCCTATTTTTCATTGAATACAAAGGTAATTTAAGTCCTCTGAAATTTGTACAGATTCTAGATTAGTAGAATCAAAACTTTATTGTAGTCTAAAAATGGATACATATCAAATAAATATGACTATAGTGAAAGGGTGCAATTGTTTTAACTATTACCGTGTGTGAGGATAGCCTGAATATATTTTCTACCTTTTCAAAGTTATAGCCTGGGTAACATAGAGTTGAAAGAAATTGTGACTTTTTCAATTAGAAAGCTGGTTATGCATTCAGTTTTGGATGATTTATGTTAGGGGTTAGCATACTTTTTCTGTAAAGGCCAGTTGGTAAATATTTTAGGTTTTGCAGGCCATGTCTCTGTCAACAACTACTCAACTCTGCAATTTTAGTGCAAAAGCAGGCATAGACAGTATGTAAAAGAATGAGTGTGTGTGTGCTCCAATAAAATTTTATTTACAAAAACAGGCAGTGTGCTGAATTTGGCATGTGGACCATAGTTTTCCTAGATTTATGTTATAAGATTCTATGGATCAATTCAGCACTGTGTTTCAGTAAGTATGATATTACTGAATGCTAGATCTTAAGTTGAATGAACCCATAGCACACATTCATTCAGTGAATGTGATGTACTGTTTATTGCTAGACATTGAGTCATTTTTTTATTCTTTGATCATCTTTCTTATTCCAAAAACCAATAGCTTAAATACAGTTTTCAGAAATAGCAGTTAAACAGCAAATTGCATATTGCCCTACAATACTGCAGAAAAATTAAGTTTGAGAGTTCTAGAATCTTTATAGTTCTAGAACCGTGATTAATGTTTTTACTTAATTGGCACATCAACTGTTATTCTCTTGCTCATGACAGATATTCTATGACATGGATTACAAAGCTCTTTTCTAATAAATCAGGATACTTTATACTCCTCAGTACAGGAATCGAAGTGGCCACTACTAATAAAGAAGAATTTGCATGGGAGACGAAACCCATGTGTCATCCTGGTTCTCGTATGTTTTAGAGTAACAACAGTGGCATCCTTGGAAAGATACCTATTTTAGGAAGTATACAAATAGAAATGGTATTACTGCATTAATGTTTATTGTGAATGCTAAATGAGAAAATACTTTTGTGTAAATTTTTGATAAGGTATAAGTAATTTTTATTATATTTTGGGGTCATTATCTCTGAATCATGAAAAGTTGTACTTCATTTTTATGATGAATATCAGAGGAATTATAGGAATTAGTATGTCTGTGACACCATATATACTTAACCAGCATGCAGATATTTGGGACTTAACAGCTATTCAGAAAAAATTGTGAACCTTTGCACATCAGTTTGAACCTCGTTGAAAAGAGCACTGAAGAATTTAACAGCATTAAAGATTTAAACCCCTTACAATCAGATGTAAGGAGAGAAGACAGTGGTTGAAAGAAGCAATTTAAATGACAGAAAGAACTGAAAGAGCCACAAAAATGAAGTGTGAAGAAACATCACCTCAACTTTGAGGCTTCCAAATATAGGGATAAATAGTTTTAAGGGTATTACCATGTTATCCTGAGCTACTCTAAATATGTTCACTTATGCTAATATTCTATTTGTGAAGGAGGAGAAATGTGTAATACATTTTTAATCAGAACTGTTTAAAATGGGTTTGTTTAAAGACTTTATCTCTTAATTAGAAGTTTGAAACCAGCCATCTTTGATAGATTCCCATCTTTTATCCTTGACACATTCTGTCTGTTCTACTGTCGAAATGCTACTTTTCTTTTCCTGCTGATTGTCATGCTAGTTCAGGATCTTGGTTTCATCCACTGATGACAGCCACAGGTAACCAGTCTTGTTACCTGTACTCACATCTCTTTCTCTCTCTAGTCCCATCTTTCCTGATGCTCCCCCTTCTCATGTTTCAGATAATGTACCAATATTCACATACTGTACCAGTTCATTTTTTTGCTATTTTGAGGAACATGAAAAATATGAAACAAGTATTTTTATATTATTATTTTCTCTTTTAGTCTGAGAATAAAGGATTGGAAACTACCAAGAACAATGTAGTTCAGCCAGTTTCAGAAGACGGAAGAAAATCGAAACCCAAAATAGGTAAGTATAAATGTGGTACTGATTTCTATAGGTTTTTAAGATTAGGCGTCTTATATAGAAACTAATGTAAGCCAAGGAAAGTCTTGCAATACTTAGCAATTGAATGTAGAATGAACTAGTGTCAGTTCTAGGCATGATGTACCAAGATTCCAGCATAAAGAGAAAATTGAATCAGTAAGTTCTTACAATTTAAGTCATGTTTTTTTTGTTTTTTGTCTATTTAACTCTAGGAGACCTGAAATAACTCTCACTTCTTAATTGTTGAATAAAAGACTAACTTTCTGACTTGAGCATTTTTTAATTTACTGATAAACTATATTTCTTATTTTGCTATGTAAGGTTAGTGATTGCATATATGTACATCTCTGTTTCTGTACTTTCCACCTTCAGCTTGAATGCTGTGTAAGCTGGTGATAAAAGAGCATTTTTCTGATCTTTATTATAGATAAGCAGCTTATCCAGTACACTGCCTTTCCACTTCTTGCATTCCTCGACGGGAACCCTGCTTCTACTGTTGAACAGGGGAGCACGGCTTCATCAGAAGTTATGTCCTCTGTAGATAAACCCATAGAAGTCGATGAGCTTCTGGAGAGCAGCCTGGACCCAGAACCAACCCAAAGTAAGCTTGTTCGCCTGGAGCCATTGACTGAAGCCGAAGCTAGTGAAGCCACTCTGTTCTATTTATGTGAACTTGCCCCTGCGCCCCTGGATAGTGATATGCCACTTTTAGATAGCTAAATTTCCAACAAGTGGACTCTACGTGTATATATTCATCAAAATGATGAACTATTTATTTTAAAGTATCATTTGGTACTTTTTTTTGTAAATTGCTTTGTTTTGTTTAATCAGATACTGTGGAATCAAAAGCACCTTTTGCTTTTCTCACTAACCACACACTCTTGCAAAGCTTTCAGATGTTACTCAGCTGTGTAGGTACACAAGATTCAATGCACATTATTGGCATATTTTTAAGTTGGAATCAGATGGGCGTTTTTCTCCAATTGTAGTAAATTGGATTTATTTTTTACGTATATGCCCATTGACTCCAGTTAAACTTTGTTTTATTTGTTTGATGCTATCTGTTTGCATTGAGTGTAAGTCACTAAAACTAACGGTAGAACTCCTAAAGCTTTCTCTGTTCCAGTTACTTTTACTAAGTATTTTTCACTTATTTCTAAAACTGGGAACATAAAGTGCCTGTATCTTGTAAAACTTCATTTGTCTCTCTTGGTTCAGAGAAGTTCATTCATGTTCAGCAGGAAAGGCGCAGTATCCATGAGTGCTTGCTGTCTGATGTGGTTCCAGTTCCATATATGTAGAAAGAAGGGAGTGGGATGGCGCCAGCCCCATCCACCTCGTTGGACTAGTTTTAAATAAAAGTTTTTTGGTTTGTTTTTTTGAACCATAATATTTAGTGAAATAAATCTAATGAATGTTGCATACTAGTGTCTGTTATGTGTCTTCTTTGGAGGTGACACCTACATGTAATGTTTTTTTCTTTTCATAGGCTAGACTTAAACTGTAAACTGCATCTGTTGTCTGTTACTCTTAATAGGAGTTACACCAAGATCTTTGTGCCTCATCTCAAAAGATAGACTGTGTGTTGCAACAAGGGAGGGATATAATGTCTCTAAACTTAAAGTGTTTTACAGTTCTTTGTTTAAAAATTATACTGGCTAGCTGTCTATGTTTTTAATAAAGAACTGAGAAAAGTATGCCTCTCATTGTCCCAAATGAGGAAAGAACACTATCACTGGATGCCACCAAGGGCCTACAATTTTTGTTCCTAGAGAAGAGAAACGAATCACTTCCTCTCTTTGGAACAGGTGCTCAGAAGGATTATAAAGACTTAATAATGCAAGACCAAGCTACGTTTTATCACTTGAAGAATTTTACCTTCAGGCAGGGGCTGGAAGCAGTACAGTTAATATCTGAATATTTGATAGGGTTACTTGATGAGGAATTACAAAAACGGCTTCCCTATTGGCCATATTCTGTCTCTTGATATCTTGAATTTCTCTTATTATGATGTAAAAATTCAAAAAGTAAAGCCTAACAGTGGGATAGGAAATCCTTCTTTAGCAGATCCTAAAAATACTTGGCTCAAACAATGGGAATTTGGTGAACTATTTACCTCAAAACGGTTTTCTGCATAAGCTGTAGAGGTCACTTTTCCTAGAGGTTTTTATTTTATTTAATTTTATTAAATTTATTTAAATTTACTGGTTAATAAAATTACATAGGTTTCAAGTGCACAATTCTATAATACATTATCTGTATATTGCATTTGTGTGTTCACCACCCAAAGGCAAGTCTCCTTTAGTCACCATATATTTAACACCCTTTACCTTTTTCTACTTCCCTCTACCCCCCTTTCTGGTAACCGCTAAACTTGTCTGTGTCTATGAATTGTTGTTTTTTCGTCTTGTTCATTTGTTGCTTTCAGTTTTATATATCACATATGTGTGAAATCATGATTCTTGACTTTTTTCATCTGATTTATTTTGCTTAGCATGATCTCAGGATCCATCCATGTTGTCACAAGTAGCAGTATTTCATCTTATGGCTGAGTAGTATTCCATGATATATACGTACCATGGCTTTATCCAATCATTTATCAAAGGACACTTTGGTTGTCTCCAAATTTTGACCACCATGAATAATGCTGCAGTGAACATAGGGGTACATATATCTTTACAGATAAATGTTTTCAAATTTTTCGGGTAGATAGGAGAGGGATTGCTGGGTCATATGGTAATTCTGCTCTAAACTTTTTGAGGTATTTCCATAGTTTCCAGAGCAGCTGTCCAATTTACATTCCCACCAGCAGTGTGTGAGGGTTCCTTTTTCTCCACAGCCTCTGCAACACTTGTTATTGTCTTGTTGATGATGGCCATCCTAACAGGTGTGAGGTGATATCTCGTGGTTTTAATTTGCATTTCCCTCATAGCTAGTGAGATGGAATATCTTTTCATAATCTGTTGGTCAGTTGTATGTCCTCCTGGGATAAGTGTCTATTCAGGTTCTCTGCTCATTTTTTAATTGATTGTTTTTGTTGTTGTTGTATTGTTCTTTATAGATTTTGGATTTTAGCTCCTTATCGGAGGCGTTGTTTGCAAATACCGTCTCCCATTCGATTGGTTGCCTTTTTGTTTTGTTGGTGGTTTCTTTTGCTGTGCAAAAGCTTTTTTGTTTGATATAGTCCCATTCATTTTTTTTTGCTTTTCCGTTACCTTTGAGGTCAAATTCATCAAATCCTCTGCAAGGTGAAGGTCCATAAGTTCGGTACCTATGTTTTCTTGTACGTGTTTTATTTATTGTTTCAGGTCTTATATTTAGGTCTTTGATCCATTTTGAGTCAATTTTTGTGTAAGGTGACAAATGGAGAGAGGAAAGACTCTTCAAAAGATGGTGCTGGGAAAATTGGAAAGCCCTAGAGATTTTAAGGTGAGAAACATTTAGAGATGGAGAGATAACTTTAGAGATTTATTTCTCCCCATTCCTTCTTCTTTGGGATATGATCATGTTTCTTCTCCTTGGGGACATTTTGGAGCTCTAGAAGTATTCTAAAAATAATTTGGAAAAACTTTATATCCACTAGTACTTCTTAAATTGACATTTTAAGATTTTCATTTTAGGTTTAAATAGTTCAAGGAATTTAGGATAATTTAGTAACTACTATTTAAAATAACAGAATGCCTTGGTAAGCTTCAGAATGGAAAAGTGGTGTGTCTTTTTTGTCTAATGTGAAAAGAATAATTGATAAGAGGGATGATACCTTGTCCTGAGGCATCTTTTCAGGCAGATCAACTTTAGGAAAGAGTACACATGGAAATTGAATATCTGGGAACTGATTCCTGCAAAAATAATTTAGCTTGTGTTTACCAGAGGAAGTCTGTGTGTACTGTCTGAAAAACAGATACCACCATATGAAGACATCCCACCTCCAGCTTGCTTTTGCCTCTGAGATTTCCAAATAAGGTAATAAGAGATAGCTTCTGACTTACAGAGAGCTACATGTTCTGTTAGGGTGTGTCCCCACAGCAGGTCTTCAAAGAACAGTTTTGTTCAATATTGTTTTGTTACAAAATTGATGAGAAAAACAGTTGATTCCTGGGCAGGGACACTGTGTAGAGTTTGCATCCTCTCCATGTCTGTATTGGTTTTCTCCAGGGACTCGTTTCCTCCCACATCCCAAAGATGTGTACGTGAGGTGAATCAGTGTGTCCAAATTGTGCCAGTGGAGTGAGAGGCGGTGTGTGAGTCGCCCTGCGATGGAAGGGTATCCTGTTCAGGGTGCATTCCCGCCTTGGACCCTGAGCTGCCAGGATGGGCTCTAGTCACCTGCGATCTGAACTAGAATAAGCGGGTGGGAAAAATTATCTTGTTTTTGTTCATCTTTCTCAAATGTATATATAGCACATTGATTTCAGTGTTTAATAGTGTTTAGAAGTTTGTGATGTTTTCGTGACCAGAAATATGCTGTAGTAACTTAAATCTTTTTTATATCAATTAGCCCATGGTAAAATTTATTTTGTTGTATGTTTTGCTTAAAATCACGGTTTCCAAGAAACTGGGGGGAACGTTAAGTGAGGACTTTGTATGTTTCATGTGGGTTTAGAGGCAGAAGTGTGAGAATAAAAGGTGTGCAGACTGGGAAAATGACGAAATGGCACTCATTATGATATACAATGCTACATTTAAGAATTAGCACCTCGACCTTTGTTTCAAGCATACATGAAATATTTTTTTGAGAATTGGTTGCACATTAGGCTGTAAAGCAAATCAACAAAGTTTCAAGGAATTGGTATCAAAGAGACCACAATGCTGATAAGCTAGACCTTGACAATTCGTAGGAATACTGGCGTGGTAGTTTGTGTCCCTCAGTGTGGGATTACCGATGCTTTCTCCATGATTGCACTGGCATTGTGGGTTTGGGGGAAGGAAGACTACAGAGGTGAAGTGCCATTTTCCATATACATCAGAGACATGCTGTCAACTGACTTCACTGTTAACCTTGACGTAGGAGACTGAGCTGTCAGAAGGAATATTTTTATGAGCCCAAAGGTTCTACGATACCTCCCATGCTGTCTCAAAAACAACCCAGGCATCCCTTGGCGTTGCTGCCAACACACATCAGCCTTTTACATGTCCCTGTCAGCCAGCCCACACTGATTTTTGACTTGTCGACCTCTGTAATTGGTGAGCCAACCCTTTATATGTTCTATTAGTTCTATTTCTCTGGAGAGCTCTAATAAACTCACTAAAAAATGAACAATCTCTTTATCCTATATCCTCGAACAGACACTTTATCCTATTTGCTAGGGAAGGAATGGGACATTTTTTGCCCGGTAGATGGGGATTCTTTCAGGGCTGTCATAGGACAGTAATAAAGGTGTAACATTGGCCACATATGGACAATTCAGACATAGGACAGCAAGACAGAAAATTAGTTGAAACATCTAAGGCCTTTTAAAAATTTGATAAATTGAAGCTAATCAAAATTAAACACTTTTGCTCTGCAAATACCTTGGTAAGAGAATGGAAAGACAAAGTTAGACTGAAAGAAAATATTTGCAAACTACCTACTTGATAAAGGACAAGTATCTAAAATTTATGAATAACTCAAAACTCAACAGTAAGAATCCAATTAGAAAATGCTCAAAAGACATGAATAGACATTTCACAGAAGACATCCAGATGGCAAATATGTACATGAAAAAGATAGTCAGCATCATTAGCCACTTGCAAAAGGCAAATTAAAAACCACAAGGAACATGAGGCAGGCTCCACACAGGGACAATGGCTGCTGTCTCTCCAGCTCTTGCCCCGCAGCCACACAACTCAGTTTTTCCCATATCTCTGGCACCTCTTGAGTTGCGACCCTTTCACCAGAAACCAGATTGCAACTTCTTTTGTGGATGGTGGAGAGAAACCTGACTTTGAATTTCAAAAGTATACAAAAAGAAAAAGGAGACAGAGTCATGTTGAAAGAGAGTTGGCATCAGAGATGGGAGATGAAATTGGCTATGAATGACTCCAGTGACCTACTCCAGAAGTTGAAGTGATATTTAATCCCTGTGACTCAAAGCAAATGTCCAAAATAAGTGACAGACACAGATGTTCACCACTCCTACTAAAGTTTTCAGGCCATACTGCCTTGTTAAGGGGAGGCAACCTGGTATCTCTGAATCCTGTGCCCAAAATGAGTTGCATCCACAGAATGCTTAGTCAACTTGATTCTTCTAGGCATGTAATTTGTCATGTGTTTATAAATGGGGCTAAGAATTGATGTTGGTCTGCGTTCTAGTACTTTTAGCTAATTGTGAGGATATGTCATTATCAGTAATATTTATAAAGTGTCCTGCATACCAGCAGAAGGTTGCTTGTATCAATATATGTATGAATGTTGAAAGAAAAACAGCTCATGATGATGTTCACCAGTGCACATTGTGACAGTGCTAAAAACTACCTGAGGTCTGTGTTGAGACAACAAAGGTTGAAAAATGCCCACTCTGTGTTCTGACAAAAGACTTACTTCAAAGAACAACCTTCCCAAAGGACTTCAATAAACTCATGTTTACTTTTGACAAGCCCAGACACAGACTCCACATTTTTTGCCT
>NW_017731987.1:935700-936844 GCF_001890085.2 Hipposideros armiger
GGAAAGCATGTCTGTGTATTACAGCCATCTAAATTTGAGTTGATAAAGGATTAGTAGGTCCGGGTGAGTGGCGCATTGGTTGGGAGTTGGCTTGGGACGCCAGCTCTGAGCATCAGGGCCCCGGTTCATATCCCACATGAGGGCCAGTGACACTGTGCCCTCTATAGCTAAGATGGTGAATGGCAGTTCGACTTGGAACCGGCAATAGTATAGGCTGCCGTGGGGCTGGCCAGCAGCGGGCGTGAGCTTTCGTGAGCCGCCATGAGCGACTGTCCAATGGCCGGCGAGCAGCTACCTCTCCCGGGAAGAGCACAATAATGATACCAACATGGGCCAGAGAAGCGACATCCTCCACAACTAGACTGAAGAACAAAAAGGACAGTAACTTGTCTGTTCCCCTTCCCCGATTCCCCAACGTTGTTCCCCTCCCGCAATCCTCCAATTAAAAAAAAAAAAATGAGTACACCATCATACACTTTCGAAATTCATTTATTGAGAGATACACCAGTCATTCAAATCATGAAACACAATTATCAACACACAAAATAAAGTTGGGGAATTAAGTTGAAGTGTTACATTTCATTTATATTAATAAATATTTTAAAAGAAGCAAATGTAGATTTTAGGATTCATTAAGACACTAATGACATATACAAGTAAGTAATAAGAGTTTCTATTAGCTGTAGTACTTGATTTTCAGGTTCGAAGATTATAATAACCTATATATTTTAGCTAGATGGCAGCAAATACAAAAGCATTATAAACATCTTTTCAACTAGTGTACTACAAGCAGGAGCTCATTTTATAGCATTCCATCATTCTGGCCTCAGTTTACAGGTAGAAGGCATGCCGGACACCAGCAGTCCACATCACATAAATTATCCCGATACTGAGGTATAAAATCTATTATGCATGTATTTTGAATAGAAATTATTTTTGAATGTTAAGAGTGTCAGTTATTTTTGGCAGACTTGGGACTTTCCAGCTTTACCATTAATTAGCTATCTGAGCTGTTTAAGTCTGTGCTCAGTTTTTTCATTTTTAAAAAGGGGGGTTGGACTAGTTTTTGTCTGTTTAATATTTTGCAGCTTCTTCCTGTCCTATCAAGTTTAAATTTTCAACACAAACTTTCAAATTATTTTTA
>NW_017731987.1:937399-951833 GCF_001890085.2 Hipposideros armiger
CTAATTGAGTATTCAGTTTAGTAGCCATCACCACCAATCTGAGTTTCTTTGAAGGCTCTGTCTCAATCTCCATCATAAGCTATACTGTTGTCCATCAAATACTCCCTACCTGTATATTTCCTATCCTATCAAGGGAAAAACTTGAAAAGACTTTTCAACAACTGGCATTTAAGTGACTTGTTTATACAATTTTAAAATAGCCATGTTCTTTGCAGTCTCCTGTAGGGCAAGGCATTAGGTATTTCAAAAGGCAGACGTATGCTTCCTTTTATACTTCCTAAGACAGCTTAGGTTCTAACACAATTTAAAAATCAAATTGCCATACAGTTTTGTTTTTCACTATGGTTTTCAAAGGTACAGAGCACTGGGTATACCTAACAATGTCCACTTTTCCTAACTTACCACCATACACATAAAACCTTTGTGATTCACTCTAACACACACATCAATGCGCAAGAATATAATGAATAAAATGGCAAGCGGTAAAATCTAATTCATGCTAGAACACTGAGAAGTTTCATGGGAAGCACACGCATACACAACTTTACAAAAGTTGTAAATACTGCTAATTTCAAATAAGCAATGATCAAAGTGAGACTTTCATGCCAGAAGTCCCGTTCAGTCAAAATCACGATTTGTAAGAACAAGCGGTGCCACCAGCGTCCAAACATACAGTACAAGGCCAATCCAACTAGAAGAGATTTTCACCCAGACAGCCGTCCACTGACTTTTCATCTCACGAGAAGGCTCATACCTAAATTGTAAGGGAAACAAAATGGGGAGGGTTTGGATTATCAGTCATCGAGCTACTAAACTTCATCACTTCACAAGTGTTCTTTGTACATAATTTGATAACAGACGTATAGCTGCTAAGTCTGTTGCCTTGCTTTCTATACTGTGCTAGTAGCGAATGTGAAGGTAAAAATCAGTAATTTAAAGGAGTAAAGGACAGAGGCCTCTGAAGTAGCTCTTTTATATAATACTCAGAGGCTCTTCATGTATTTCTGGCTTAGTAGCTATGAGCTAGCAGAGAAATGGAATGTGACCTCTGGATAAATAACGTTATAATACAAAAGACTTACCAGTCCTATCCTGTATAAAGAATATAATCTGTTCAAAGCAGATTATATACCCACACCTCAAATTTAAGAAACTGGGAAGTAAATATGTTCCAAATTTAGCTGATTTTTGTGTTAATGGAACATACCAAAAATATTTTTGATCTAAAGTAGTAATATTTACTATTACCTGAGAGCCAAAGTTGTCAATTATTGAGAACTATGTGGATTCTTATAGCTTTATATGTTGCAGTATAGAAATTTTTTAAAATGTATATTTTTCAATAATAAATATCCACTAAAGGCTACTCTCAAATGAGGCAAAAAATCATCTTTTTTCTCTATCTTTTGCTGGTATTCACAGTCTTCTTACAAGTTGTTAAGGGTATTATGCATTAAAAATTATTAAAAACAAGGCCGGCCAAGTGGCACGGTGGTTAAGAGCTGGTTTGGGACACCAGAGGGTCCCGGTTCAGATCCCACATATGAGGGCCAGTGACACTGCCCTCCACAGCTAAGATGCTGAACAACAGCTCAACCGGGAGCTGGGCTGCTGTGAGTCGCCGGCGACAGTGTAGGCTGCAACCCCTGTGGCAGTGGGTTGCCATGGGCTACCGTGTGTAGCCAGCAGCCAGTGTGAGCGGCCAGCAGCCAGCGTGAGCGGCTGTCCATAAGCCGGTGACTGATCTGCCTCGCCCGGAAAAAGCGCAATGATGGTGCCAACTTGGGCCAGTGAAGTGCCGTCCTCCACAACTAGACTGAAGAACAAAAGGACAGCAACTTGTCTGTTCCCCTTCCCCCAATTCCCCAATAAAAATCTTAAAAAAAAAATTTTTAAAAACAGAACAGCACAAACCATACAGTTCACCTTGAATCTCAAATCTTTCAGTCATCATTTGGACAAAATTACAATTTTCAAAAATAAAATAATGTAAATTGGTACCTTCCTCTTAACCAGAAAGATTTATGGATAGTTTTGAAGTAATAAAAAAGCATAAAGTAAGTTTTGAAGAGTTCTAAGGATCCATCTACATTTATATATTCACACTTCAATTCTGAAATCTTCAGAGCTTTTAATGACAAAATTTGAACAAAACAGACGCGCTATCTACTGTATTTTGTCAGGAATTGGTTACAGTATTAAAAAAAATAGAAACTGTTGGATCAGCTATCAACATATATTTCTGTAAGAAATGTTAGCTTCACGAAAATTTCTCTTTAATTTCTTCAAGATTTGGAGATATTTCCATGTTTGTAACTGCAAAAGTAAAGAAGTAAAGTCTGCATTTCTCACAATGATCCACTATTCATTTAGCTGTAAATTCTGATATACACTGGAGGATAAAAAGTACTTCACGCCATGTTTGGCAATGGAATTACAAAAAAGCCATCAGAATTTCCACATGCAAAATTTTCATAAAATATAAGTACCTGTACCAGTTGGTAAGGGTCATCATGATATAAAGGGAAGCCAAGAAAAGCATGAAGTGAAAGAACGAGTAACTGTAAGTGACACCATCCCTTTCATTATCTACAGCCCGGTGAACGTCGTCTCCATCCTCCAATGATCCATCACTTCTGGCTCCACCATCTTCTATTAATGTTGATTCATCACTTGTTAGAGTCAGTTTATTAACCTGACTATTGTTCGAAGTACGGATACTGCATGAAGGACAGTTTCGGATGAGAGAAGAAAAAGAGCATTTAAAAAAAAAATTCATAAATGAATCGCTGGGCTTTTTGTTAAAAAAAAAAAACAACAACGTAATGTTCTTACCTCGAATAAAACACACACAGTAAAAAGAGGATTAGTCCTATAATGCCTTGAGCATGCCACCACTGGACAGACTGTCCCTCCTTTGGGACAGTGCTTGTTGTATTGTACCCAATTATGCTTAGCAGGCTTGGGTTGCAATTTGTTTCTGTAATGTAAATGAAGGCCAAATTAAAATGTTAAAATAGTATAAAAACACTATTTTTCAGAATGTAATCGTAGTTCTTTTTAACTCTTTATACCCTCACAAATTCAAAGTTTTGCTGGAAAAGGGCACAAGTATAACAAAAACATACTTTAAGACAACTTGCATTTATATTAATAAAGAAACCTTTAAAATTTTATAGTGCTAATTTTACAGAAGTGCTTGAGAAAGTTAAATAATATCACTTTCAACCTCATGCAGGAGCTGAGATATTATTAATGACATAATGCTTATTCTGTCTCTTAGCTCTTGGAAGAAAGAATTAAAGGATTGGTAAACTATTCACTAAAGTGTCCAAAATATGTTTTCTCTTTCCACAAAGCTAGATATGTCAATCACCATCTTATTAATGAAAATGATTTTTATGTTAAAGCCATTCAAATAAGGATAATTTCTAAATCAAATAACTAATAATTTTTTTCGAACCACTTACCTGGACAAAATTAATAATCTTTCCCGAACATACTAAAAACAAAAACAAACCAAAAAAATTGCTTTCTTCATCTAGTGATAAAGAAAATATGGAGTTGTAAACTCTATAAAATGAGATTCAGATAACATATTTTGTATTCTGTTTTTAAAGAAAACATTTTCTTTTAAAAAAAATAGTAATTCGTCAACTAATTTATTTCATCTCAAATGACATACACTGGCTTCTATTCTCATGGAATGCAATGTAACAGGCCTATAAAGAGATTTGCTACAAGCCCAATTACATTCACTTGCAAGATAGTCAGGCAAAAATATCATAATTGAAAAAAGCCATACTGTTTATAACTGGAACACGCATTCAAACAGCTTTTTTTTTCTATGCATCATATGCACTATGCAAATTAGGTATATTTCTTAGAATTTTCATATAATTTCTTGTAATTTTGTTACTGAAAGAAACTAAGTAAAAAAAATATAGAAATACATCAAAGATGACAATGGTATTATTACTTCCATACGACTAATTTTTTTTCTTTTTTTAAAAGAAGTTATAACAAGTTTCAGTTGTACAACATTAGAATCCAACACCTGCATATACTACACGGTGCTCACCACCAAAAGTCTAGTGTCCATATGTCACACACAATTGATCCCCTTTACCCACTTTGCCCTCTACCACCCCTTGCTCTCTGGTAACCACCAATCTGTTGTCTGCCTCTATAAGTTGGTTCTTTTGTTTCTTTGTTTTTTATTTTCCACATATTAGTGAAATCATATGGTATTTGTCTTGCTTAATTTCTAAATAGCTTAATTTGAGAAAATTACCATCTTTGAAAAAAAAATAAGTTGCAGCACTGATTAAAAAGAAAAGAAAAAAACCCCAAAAACCTCAAGCAAACAAAACATACCTGGTTCATTGGTCATAGCAGACCATGTCAAATACATTGTGTAGATTGTAATTACTGAAGATTGTAACAAACCAGATCTTGGTTGTGATTCCTACAAAAAGTAAGTAACAGGGATAAATATTTTAACATCATTCAAGATTTAGGAAAACTTAAGAAAAACAGAAGCTTCATAAAAACTAATGATATAAAGGGCATACTTGGATTTTTGGCAGTATAGACAGTACAGAAGCACCAAGGCAGAGGAGCATGTTGACACTGATGAAGGCTTTATTTTCTGAACAACTGGCTGGATGAGTATAGTAAACAAAGAATAGGGCGATAGCAACTAAAGACAGCAGGTAATTCAGAGCTGTGGCTGATAACAAAGCTGTGAAAGAAATATAATGGGACAGTTAGATTTTATCACAAATATTAGGAATTAGGCATTGGCCTTGTTTTAAAAAGAATCTTATTTTATTCAAAAATATATTCAAGCAACTAACATTGTCAGCATTATGCAGGCTATAAAAGCAGGGAGGAATATTAATTCTGAACTTTATACCTAAGAATTTTAGTCTTTATGCACAGCTCACTATTACTATACATTTTCAAGTTAGTGACATACTAATATGATTTTGAGCAATATATTAGAGTTTACAAAACACATTCATGTATGTTAACCACTATTTTCAAAACACAGAAAAATAACTACAAGGGGAATATTACCTAAGGTTTTTAAAGAACCATAATCATTCAGTTGTAAACAAAAGCATTTGAAACAAATTTATTTTCATTGTTAATGCTAAACCCATAAAACAATGATGCTTTTCCTCCACTCAAATCTTTAAAACATTTTTGTTATGCAAGAGTAAGTTATTATTATTTAGTAAGACAACCTAAGTTTCTTCTGTGTAAATTTCAACATATACAATGTGTTTTAGTTTTTGTGCTAATGTGTGCTCAATATACATATATTTATGTAATATGCCTCATCAGTGAAATCCATCCAATAAATATTTACTGAAGCACATACAGTTCCTGGCCCTGGGGATACAGCAGTGGACAAAAGGGAAACTCCTGCACTAAAGACCGAGGTATTCCGTACAAGTGAATTTTCTAAATGGCTAAAGCTTCTCTCTCTGAATACCCAACTCTCCTTATTTTAACCACTGCGATCAAATACCACAAACTAGTTGTGTGAGAGAAGTATCAGCCTAGCAGACACGTTGGATTTAGCTTTCACTGTGATTTAAGGTATCATTCTTTTTAGCTGAAACGCAGATAATTTCACATAAAAATATAGATTTATGGCTTCTTTTGAAAAAAAAATCAGAAAAATTAGGCAACACGACATTCATATCTGCACAAGGCAACTACTGGGTGGAAATGTGCGTGGCTACGCACTTCATAGGGCCTTCATGTTCTCCAATTCACCACAGTCCCTGCTGTTTTCACAAGGATTCAATATGAACTTAAACCTGGTTCTCTGCCCCCACATTTGTTACCTGCTGTAAGCATCTGAATCTTCATCTGTGTTACAGTATAACAATAGGACTCAAGCTCATCATTATAATAAACATTAATGACAATACTATAAGAACGCCCTCAATGTCACTGATACACATAAAGGCATCCTTCAAACTTATATAAAGTGTTTCAGAGTTGCTTTTTATATTTTTTCTACTTGCTTATGTTTATGAATTATACCACTGTTTATCTATTTCTAGCAGTCCTAGTCCCTTTAATATTTTACTTTTAACCTGCTTTAGACTAGGAAATTAGGCTATAAAATGTACATACTTTGAGTAATAGGCTTTAGAACATCTAGTTTAGCAGTTAGGATCTTTTGGACTAATTCCCTGGTTCTTGGGTATGTTCTTCATTGAATCTGCCAAAAGCTCTCTCCACAAGTAAGTTGCTGATACAATGTGAGATGAAACCATTCAAACTCTTTCAAGTAAAAACTTCATTGAACACCATAAAAATCATGATTTTCCTATAGTCTATATATCTACTCTTATCTTCAAAATTCCACTATCTTGAAGATGTTTTGTAAGACAAAAACTTACCTGCATACCAACATTTTGAGTTCCCTTCTTCCATTTTTTCAACCCATGATTCATTCCATGAATGGGCAAAATCAATAAGTAAGACCAGCTGTATGAGGATGAAGCAAAAGGCACCTGCCATGCCCACATAAAACCACACTGAAAGAAAAAACACACACAAAAAGCTGAGAGGCTAGTTCGGTTCTTATTATTTCATTTTCACAATCCCAATACACAAAAGGGAAAATAAAATTTTACATAAATGTTTTGATTTTGCCACCCAGAAGGAAAAAATAAAATAATAAATAGAGTTACAGTTCCAGGCAATTATTTCATTTTCTTTATAAAAGAGCAACATCATACAATTAAAGAAAAGATTTCTTACCAGTTGTAAAAGTTCCTTCTGGAATAAAGAAAGCCCCAATAATAATTGCAATTGCTACAGCAAATTTAAAGAACCAGAATCTAAAAAAAAGACAAGGTTATGATTTTTTATTAATATTCATTCAACAAATAGTTTTATAAATAAAATCTTTTAAAAGCATCTTAAAGAATGGCTACACTTTATGTGACTGTTCTACTGTTTCTGATGATAATGAAAACAAGAAGTAAAGACTACGATGTGAACTGTTTCGGGATAGTTTTAAGAAAGATATGTGGATCACTAATTCATTATAATAAAATGAGAATATCAGTTCCATTTCATTTTTATAATTAGTGTGATAATATGTGAAAATGAAAGGCGCACTGTACAACTAAATAGATTTTAAAAACTCATGGTAAATGATCTTTGCAAAATTGATAATAATTTAAAACAACCAGCTTTTAGGACATCGGCTTCATGGCAGTGTAAGACGTCCCTACTTTCTGTCCCCCTATTTTTAACAACGAGTTAGGCATTCATCCACGAAAGTGTCTCTATGGAACTTGTGGGATCCAGCAGCAACAGATGGCAAACGCCTGGGAGGAGTCTTGCCCACCTGTGCATTTGGGAACAGAAAGACAGGCCTTGGTATGGGTGGCAGAACCGGCAACCTGCCCCAAGCCCTCTTAGCTGTGGTCGGGGGAAACCTGGAGAGTGCTGACGAGGGCAAATACCCACAGACAACAGAGAATCTGTAAAAGTCCAGGCTTCCTGAGGGGAGATTCCAACACACCATGTGAGAAAAAAAAGAGTTTCAATGCCACAGAGAGGGGAAGAGGAACTCTGCCAGTGCCGTCCCTCCACCAAGGTAAGTGTGGACACGCTCTGGCAGCGACCTCTCCTGTGGGGGGAAAGGGGAGCTGTGAGTGAGTGTGACTGGCTCCCCCAGCTCTGCAGGGCAATTCTGAAGAAACCTCTTTCTCTCCAGCGGCACCCAGACTGCACAGCGCCTCCATGACTCAGGGGAGAAAGGCGATGGGGGAAGAGGTAGATAAAGAGCATTAAAGGAACCCTGTTCCTGCTGACTGTGCTCAGGACTTAATTAAGTGGGAAGTCTGACCATGAGCCTATGGGCAAACCTCAGCCAAGGACCTCTCTGCCGGCTGTGTAGGACCCTAAACACCAAGTACTAAATCCACACCCTGCCACTCTGGCAAGTTCCTTGTGTGCACAGGTCCAGTAATGGGAGTGCTCTGAGAAAAATGGACCGTGATCTGTGAGCAAACGAGGAACCACAAACTTGAGCTGTAGTGCCACCTTCTGGAAAACAAGAGATTTTCAGTAGCCAGCCAGGTGAGTTTTAAGGACCAGAGAAGATGTAAAAGCTTAAATATTCTGTCACAAAATAAGGCAAGAAGTATGGAGCAGGTATAGAAATACAAGGCCAGAGAAAAGCCCAGATATAACAGGATCAGTGAACAGTAAACCTCATTTGAAGGTAGCTGGTAAAGATCTGAGGTGTCTGCTACTTTAAACAGGAAAAAAAAACACCAAAAAATAGCAATGCAAAACTACAAGGAACATGAATAATCAAGAAAATATTTTATCACCAAAAGATAATAATCCTTTAATAACTGAGCTCAAAGGCATGGAATCTTGCAATCTAGCGGATAAAGAATTCAAAATAGCTGTTTTGAGAAAACTCAACAAGCTACAAGAAAACACAGGAAGACAATTCATCATCAGGAAAAAAATACATGGACAAAAATAGAAACCTAGTAAAGAGTCAGAAATCATAAAAAAGAATCAAATTCTGGAGCTGAAGTAGTCAACGAAATAAATGAAACCACAAAGAGCCTCTGCAACAGGGCAGATCATACGGCAGAAGAGATGAGCAATCTAGAGGGCAAGCAGTTTGAAATGATACAATCAGGATGAACAGAGAAAAAGAGTGAAAACCAGTGAAGAAAGTCTACATAATCTATGGAACTCAAATATTAGAATAATCGGGAGTACCAGAGGTGAGGAGAGAGAAAAGAGGGCAGAAAGTTTATTTAAAGAAATAATAGCTGAGAACTTCCCAAATCTGGAGTCTTAGATACCCAACTTCACAAAGCTAATATATCACATATTATCTCAAAGCAAAAAGACCCTTTCCAAGACACGTTATAAAATAAAACTGTTCAAAAATGAAAGCTAGAGAGAGAATCCTAAAAGCAACCAGAGAAAAGAAGATTGTAATATACAAAGGAACTCCGATTAGGCAATCAGAGGACTTCTCAGCAGTCATTTTAACCAAGCTGCTAAAATTAACATTATGAAGGTTGAGCCATTCTCTAACTCACCTGGGAACTGAAACTTTTTTGAACTTTCCAGCCCTGCATCATTGCCTGGACATACTTCTGGACCTCCACGTATCCTTCTAGTTATCTCCTAAAGGACTCACATAGATATCCACCTGACATCCATTATCCAGACCACCGGGGCATGACCAGACATCTTACCACCCATCTTCCGCATAACCTGGCATCCATCATCCTGGCTGCCTGACATCTGACTGAAAACCACCCTGGACTCCATTTTAGTTCATTTTTGTGAGTAGTGTTTAATCATGTTCCAATATATAAACATATAAAATCAACACTCTGTACCTCTTAAACCTATATAATACTATACATCAATTATATCTCAATTTTTTAAAAAAGTACATCTAACAAAGATGATTGTAAAAGTGCCATATGCATGCTACTTTGAGAAGAGTCAGAATGGTTGTGATTGCCATTTTGTAATGCATTTTGAGAAATGCTTAAAAATATATTTAATAAAAATGGTTATAAGAGTGCTAAAAAATAAAACCAATGACTAAGGGGACAGGATAAAGTAAAATCAACCTGTCAGAGCACACTTTTTCATTACTGTTTATATTTCACTTGTTCACTCTTCCTGTCTTTGGTAGCATTTATAAAACAGCAATAGCAAATATTAAAAATTTATCTTTAATTTATGAGAAAAAAACAGAGATACAATTCAACACATTCAAATAGAGTACCAGAAATATTAAGGGAGATTATTACAGGAGATTAAAGAGACCCTGAGGTTTCCTTCTAGGTTGTCCAGTACAACCAACCATTCATTTAGAAAAGCAATCACCCTGGAGCTGAAGTAGTCAATGGAATAAATGAAAATGCATAAGAGCCTTTATTCCTGTTGAGGAATAAAGTTTTGCATTCTGTCTGCATTGGAGGTCTAAGGAACCAAGTTCTGCTTCCTGTAGTTAGACTGCTCCACCAAGAGCTAAGACGGGAAAGAGGAGTAAGCTCCCGTTACTGATGTGGTAGATCCCCTTTTCAATATGAAAATATAGAACATTACGCATCAGAGATTATACCAATAAACGACCCAATGGTATGTAACATTTATATTTCCAAAGTCTGACACTCTCAAGTAGACACGAGAATTTTACCGTCATTTATGAATAACAAAATAACTCTAAAAATTACGTAAGTTTATTCTGCTTTAATGTTTCTTTCGACAGACTGAAAATTACCGAGAAGAGGCTACCCAGGCTTTTTATACTGAAGTTTAGTTAGGCACCACATAATACCATTTTGGTCAATGACGGGCCGCCTATTTGACACTGGTCCCATAAGATTATACTAGAGCTGAAAAATTCTTATCACCTAGTGACACTGTAGCTGTGATAGCATCACAGAGCAACGCATTACTCACGTTTATGGTGATGCTGGTGTGAACAAACCTACTGTGCTGCCAGTCATGTAAAAGTATAGCACATACAATATGTATTGTACATAGTACTTGATAGTGCTAATAAATGACTGTCAATGGTTTATGCATACTATACTTTAAAAAAATTTTTCAAGTACAGCTGATATAGAGTATCATACTAGTTTCAGGGTACACTATACTTTTTATTATTTTGGAGTGTACTGTTTTCTATTTATAAAAAAGTTTGTTTGCTATAAAAAAAGTTATGCTGTTATGTTAGCAGCAGCCTCATACAACTTGTTTATCATGTCTCTTGACTGCATCAGCTTCTCTTGTGTTTGATTTAATCTCGTGTTGTTTTATAGCCAAAGTAAACAGTCTGTAGTCTATACAGTAGTGTACATTAATGTCCGAAGCCTTCATATGCACTCACTACTCACTCACTGACTCATCCAGAGCAATCTCCAATCCTGCAAACTCCGTTAATGGTAACTGCCCCATAGAGGTGTGCCATTTTTTCATCTTTTATACCATATCTTACTGTACCTTTTCTATGTTTAGATACACAAATAGTTAACAATGTTACAACTTACCTACAGTATTCAGTACAGTAACATGCTATACAGGTTTGTAGCCTAAGAGCAATAGGCTCTACCATCTAGATTTGTGTAAGTGCACTCTATGATGTTGGCACAAAGACGAAATCACCTAACAACACATTTCTCAGAATGTATCCCCATCATTAAACGGTACATGACTGTATTCAAGAACTTACCCATTGTGCACGGCAGCTCTAGGATCACTGCTGCTCTTCACTTTGATCATCAATAGAGAAAGGAGAAGATAGAACATGGCCAAGCCAAAGCACAAACGGTACACAGCTTTGTAGCCAACCAGAATACTACAAGGGACGACACCTTTCTCATTCTCACAAAATCCAGGAATCTAGAATAAAAAAACAAGAGTTCGTGATCCAGAATTTTTTCAAGTAAAAATGAAAATGCTGTGTAATGAAATAGTTTAAGTAAAGTTCAGAAAACTGAAGTTTATGCTGAATATACAGTCAATGTAAGTCTGAAACATTTTTATCAGACAGAAGTTTAACTCTTTTTTCACTTTACGTGAGCACATGATAAACTACAAAATGCCAATTCTAAACTGGATCCTTATTTTGACTTGCATTTGCAGACTTGTGCTCAATTTTTTAAAACTTGAATTCTACGGTGATTTACTAAATTACCTATATAAGAGAAAAATACAATGAATAAAAGCTTAAAGAATTATAGAGTAACTAAGTCAGTTTTTAAATCCTAAAGAGAACAAATGATGGGTTTTCAAAACCAATGCTGTTTAAATTAATTTTGAGTTTTGGTCCCTTATTCTACAAGTGTTATCTGTGATAATGAATGGACTTGGATTCAATAGGATGATCTACGGCAATGACTTTATTTTTAACTTAGAATCTTGAAAAAGACTGATGACCATTTTAGAAAGTTATATTGGAATCAGAATGCAAAACATATACTTTTACGTGATGAATGGGAGTAGTCCTCAGAGCTACATACACTATTTTTACGTATGAAAATGAATTATTTCCTCTAAAAAACGTTAAAGCAAACAAATATGCCAAAATATGACTGTTAATTTGTATCTTTAAAACTAAGAACTTAAAATTATATTTAAGCTAATGAAGGCGCTACTTCCTTTTGCTAGTTTCTGCAGTCAAAAGCCCTTTCTTGATCTCACTTAAATCCTACCTTCCCAACCCAGTTTAAACCTTAGGGCAATATGTACTTACACATAATCACTTGCAACATGTACTGGCTAGCATCCTTAATTATCCAATTCCCTTAGAGCAGCACACCACCTGGCCAATTAACCATAATTAAGTAAATTCAGTCATCTATATTAGGTTAAGTTAGTACAGTAACAACCCCAATATATCAGTGGCTGAAAACAGCAAAGGTACATTTCTTGCTCATGTACTTTCATATAATTGTTCGTGAGTAGTCAACTCAAGAATATAGGCTGCTGGTGAAGCCACCACCTCAAACAATGTATAGGTTGTGACAGAAAAGAAAGGAGATCTTGCACCAGCAAGTAGAGGCTGATGTGCATCATGTCCACTCACAACTCAATGACCAGTACTAGGGACATAGCCCTACATTATCACACTCGAGGAAATTCAAGCCTTTGATGACCTTCAGAAAGCAGAGATGCAGAACTATTTGGTGATAAGAACTAACATTCACAACTAAACTATTCATAACCATGGTCAACTGGATCCCTGACAAAACCATATGAACATCTCTTGGCATGTCTTTTGCTTAAACCCAGGGCTTGAGTAACTAACTGAACATCCAAATATGCCATGTACAATGCTCACTACTTTCAAAACCATAATAATCTCATTTCTCAAACTTTCACAATTTTTCCTTACCCCAACACCAACCCCAAGCAGGCAAATGTGGAGGTTCCCTGGCATAAATACTCTCTCAACCTCAATTCTATTATCGTTCATCTTGCCTTGGAGAACAGTTAACTTCTATATCCCTTCTCTTGATCACCTTCTTCTCCCTTTCCCACCCCCCTCACAGATTAGATCTCTTACCTTTCATTACTCTCAAAATACAAACGAAATCTCCCCATTCTAAAAAATCCTTTCTTTAACTCAGCTTCCTGCTAAGACCATCATCTTCATTACAAAACTCCACCAACTGGCAGTTCATACCCATTGGATACATTTCCTCATGGTCACCTGATTCCCATCCCATTACCTCTAGCCCCAGCACTCTAAAGAAACTGCTTTTTCATGACGCCAGTTATGCGCTGTTTGTCAAATACTCTTCCTAAGGTCAGCACGATAGTACATTCTCTTGGTTCTCCTCCTTTCACTGCTTCTTCAAAGGATCCCTTTTCTTTACCAACCCCTTTCAGTAAGAGCTTTTGTCTAAGTTCTAGCTTTGCACACTTTCAATGGTTTTTTTCAGCACATGCTACCATGGTTTCAACTTTAATCTTTATCCCCAAAACATCTCTAGCTCTGATTTCTTTTTGAGTTACACATTCATGTTTTCTACTTTCTGCTGGAGACAGACAGACACACAGACACACAGAGCAATATCAAGTCAATGATATAAACTAAATAAAAATGTATTTTCCACATTTCCTTTTACAACCTGACTCCCTGAAAAAAATTTAATTATTTTATTTTATTTATTTATTTTTAGCAGAGCCACACTTGCCACCCGAGCTCAGCGACAGCTCAGCTCGGGCCGGGAATCGAACCGGCGACCCTGTTGTTCAGAGCTCACACTCTTGAGCAAGCTCTTAACCAAGTGAGCCACTCGGCCGAACCTTGAAAAATTTTTTAAAATAAAACGCCTTTTCTTAGTTTTTTTTCCTGGGTTAGCAACAGTTTCCTTCCAGTTGTCTAAGACCAGAACCTTATTATTATGTATAATTCTATCACTGCCAATATTTAAATGCAGATTCAATCAATTCTACATTCAGAAAACCTACTTCAGGCCCTCTGTACACTCCTTGATTACACCACTGCAACAGCCTCCACACTTAACTGCTTGACTTCTATCCCAATTATCTTCCTAAAAATATGTAATTGCTCAGAAGCTCTTTATCCTCATTCTGCTTTCTATTTTTAATCTCTGAATACAAAATTTCTACATCTTTAGAATGTCCCTTTTTCCATGAAACCCACTGAGATTCTGACATTTATTTGTCCAGAATTACTTATTTCCTCTTATTACCAAAGGACATCTTCTCCACCATCACTGAATTTAATAAGCTGTCTTATATTGTCTGTCTTTCCAAAAAGATTATGAGCTACTAAAATTGGGATTACATATTATCTTAATTTGCACCATTATTCTGTTTCCAATACACAAAAATCAGTTTCAGGCATACACACACTGTAGGTTCA
>NW_017731987.1:955089-955967 GCF_001890085.2 Hipposideros armiger
TGCATTAGCTATGACTTCCAGGGCAATGTTGAAAAGGAGTGGTGAAATGGGGCATTCTTGCCTTGTACCTGATTTTAGTGAGAAAGCTTTTGAGTTTCTCACAATTAAGTATGACTTTAGCTGTAGGTGTTTTGTTGATATTTCTTACCAAGTTCAGTAAGTTCCTTCTATTCCTAGATTATTGAGAGTTTGTATCATGAATGAGTGTTGGTGTCAAATGCATTTTCTGCATCTACTGATGTGATCATGTGATTTTTTAAAAAGCCTGTTGATGTAATGGATTACATTGATTTTTGATTGTTCAACCAGTTTTGCATACCTATGAATGTTTACAGCAGTTTTCTTCATAATTGCCCAAACTTGAAAGCAACCGAGATTTCCTTCAGTTGGTGAATGGATAAATGAACTGTGGTACATCCAGACAATGAAATATTATTAAATGCTTAAAAAAAAAACCACAGGTACTATCAAGCTGATAGTACTATCAAGCTGAAAAGAATGGAGGTAGCTTAAAAGGATATTACTAAATGAAAGAAGCCCTTCTGAAACGACTACAACACTATATGATTCCAATTGTATGACATTCTAAAAAAGGTAAAACTATGGACACAGAAATGATCAGGAATTGGGAGTGGATAGAAGGATGAATGAGCAAGCCAAGGAGGATTCTAGGGCAGTTAAACTATTTTGCATGCTCCTATAGTTGTGGATACATGTCATTATACATTTTTCCAAACCCAGAGAATGTCCAACACCAAAAGTTAACCCTAATGTAAACTATGGACTTTGAATGATTATGTGTCAATGTAGGTTCATCAATTGTAACAAATGTAGCACACTGATGGAGAATGCTGATAATCAGGGAGGCTATGTACCTG
>NW_017731987.1:963427-967205 GCF_001890085.2 Hipposideros armiger
GCGAGAGGCTACCAGCTCTCTTCTTCACTCCTCCCATAGGGGTCATCGTGGCATCTCCACTGCTTCCCACGGCCACCCGGTCAGCTCGTAGCAAGACTCAGAGCTCCGTAGCTGAGTCGGAGTGACCATGGGAGACAGGGAGAAAATGGGGACGCAAGGCACTTCCCGTTAGGTGGGGTGCCACGTTCCCGCCCAGCCTCAGCCATCCCCACTCAAATCCCTTTCTCTTCCGCCTCCCGCGCTAGCACCCCGAAGTTTGCAAAAAAAAAAACCTTACCCAGCTCGCCATGGAGCACACCCCCAAGACGCTCCCCATCTCCAAAACGTCGCAGGAACTGAAGATGCCAACAAAATGGAGACAGCGCCTCTCTCCTTTTTGGGGCTTATTTACGATCTACGAGCCACTTCCGGCGCAGAGCCTACCCTATCTTTACGTCACTTCCTCCGAGGTCTGGGTGGGGTGAAATAGGGAAGAGGTCGCACTGAGATTGCGCATGCGCAGCCGTGGAACTCGCGACGAGGTCCTTAATAGTGGGAGCTTCTAAATACCCCCAGTCGAAAGCTTCTGGCTAATACGAGGCTGAATATAGCTTTCCAAATTAAGGAGGCGATGTGAGAAAACTCACCTTGTTTTTTGCTTGAGTTTGAGTATTAGAGGATAGAGCTTAGGTGGTGGTTGATGTTTTGCCTTCCTCCGTCAGAGAGACTTCTCTTAACTGCTTTTGGGCGATTGTTTTTTTTGGTGTTCATCCGTCCTACCTGCACTTATTTCTCACTTTTCCACGTTTGCGTCTTTTTCCTCCACACTTAACATTCATAGTTTATTCCTGCATCGCCCTGCCTGGGACGTTTCATTGTATATTTCTATTCATTTGGGTGCTTCCAGTTCTTTGTATCACTCCTGTTTTCTATTGACACACATTTTAATTTCTTGTCCTGTTAAGATGTTACAAGAATTTTGCACATCCAAAAGATTTAAATTAGCAAGATAAGAAGAGATACTTATAAAAGCAAACATTGATTTTATTGAGACAGTTGGAACCCTTATTAGGTGATAATGGACATCTCCAGGACTTGTGTTCATTTAAAGCTCTAGTTCTTATTTTTAAAGTGATTGCTCCCTTGAGATATTCTGGGAGAAGAGTTTGGCAAACAGAAGTACCTTAAACTTGACATAGTCATTGTCAATAATAAGTCTTAGAATCTACAAAAATTGAATGGATGAAGGTGAGATGACACCTCGGAATCTAGGAGCACTGTGGCCATTAACTGATAGGTAGCAAAAGGGAAGGAATGGGATTGGAAAAAAGATAATGGGTGTAGTTTGGACATACTGAACTTGAAATCTCTGGAGTGCTACCCCTCAGCACTTGAAAATGCAAGCTTATAGCCAGCAGCCAGCGTGAGCGGCCAGCAGCCGCAGTGAGCNTTAATTAATCAATAAAAGAGCAAAAATCAGTTTCAGGCATACACACACTGTAGGTTCAGTTAATTAATCAATAAAAGAGACTAACCTTGTTCAGTTGTTCTTCCATTCCTGGTACTAACATTACACAAGCTACACACACTCCAACGAGCAAGAACAGTGCATAGATCAACCTTGTCACAGTGGAGTTGTTTCCACTGGGACAGCATCGGCACAGCAAACACGGGGCACTGCCACACAAACATGGTATCTGTGAAAACAGTATTAAAATCAGTATAGTTTAAAATGATGCAGTGAGAATTTACATTCTAGTCACTTGCAAAAGAAAAAGAAAGAACTGAAGTTAAAATAATTACCAAGGGAAAAAAGGTATTTGGTTTACATACATTATCTGTGAATTATAAAACAGATAATTTCTGGGTAAAGATGGAGCAAAGTCAAACATAAAAATGCTTGCCTCTGTATCAAGCAAAGTCAAATCAGTTAAAACAACAAAGGGAAAAAAATCAGCAGCAGCACCCCAAGTTTAGCAGGAACAAAGAAGTGGAATATTCATGATCATGATCATAAGCTCATCTTTAGCTGCTGCCCTTTAGCCTCCAGAAATCATACTGATGAATTCACAAAATTCTGAGACTTCTCAAATACTCCAGAGGAAGAAAATAAGTGAATTGCTATCCTTATCTTTTTCCTCTTCTGGCTTGGTGGTAGTGATAACAATGTAAACTACTACTAGAATTAGGCTAAACAGGATAAATGAACAACTGGGGCCAGGTAACTTTCTCCAATGGAACACCTTTTAAATTCAGGCCAAAATGGAATAAGTGACTAGACTTACCCTCATGCCTTAATCCATTAAAAAAGTTAATGAAACAATAGTTTTCAGACAATTAGCGATAGGCAATACAGGACAGCAATTTCTAAGAGAGGAAACAATGTGAGCTCTGACTGGCCCATCTTTCTGCCTAGGGCGAGTTTCCAGCACAGGGAGTGGATCCACTCCAGGGAGTAGAGGACAGCAGTCGGCCTGAGTTGAGACAGAGTTGGAAGTTCAGGGAAGCAAGGTAGCTTCATTAGGCAGAATCCTGGAGGGAAGAAAGCTACACAGAGTGAGCTCTGGGGGGGATCTGCAGAGGCTTCAACTTCAGCCTTCAGGAGAGCACTGATTGGTGCATACATTTGAATAAATTACCCAGGGAGGGAGGAGCTGGTATTTCCACCAGCCAGAGTGAAAAATCCTTGTAATCCACAAGGCACTGAGCAGAGTTATAAGTTATGTTCAGTACCAGGGGGAAAAAAATCAGCCATAAGACTAAAGGCCATGCCAGTCTCACTTTATTAAAGCCTACAAGGAAACACCAGAAAGATCAAATTCTCTTCAAGTAACTCACCTATGTCCAAGAACAAAGCCTAAGAATATTTTTTAAAATACAAGTATATCAAGGTAAAATTTTCACCTTTGTCAAATGTCAGTTGACTATATTTATTTGGGTCTATTTCTGGCTCTCTATTATGTTCCACTGATCTATTTGCCCATTCTTTTGTTACTACCACATGGTCTCGATTACTACTATAGCTTTATACTAAGTCTTGTAATTGAGTAGTGTCAATCTACTAACTTTGTTTTTCTTCAATATTGTGTTAGCCATTCCAGGTTTTTTGTCTCTCCATATAAACTTTAGAATAAGTTTGTCAATACCCACATAATAACTTGCTGGACTTTGATTAAGATTGCATTGAACCTATAGATATCATGTTTGAGAAACTGAAATCCTGACAGTATTGATTCTTCTTAATCCACGAACATAGAATATCTGTCCATTTATTTAGTTCTCTAACTTTGCCCATCAGAGTTTTGTAGTTTTCCTTGTATCGATCTGGTATATACTTTTGTTAGATTTATACCTAAGCATTTCATTTTGGGGGGATGCTAATGTAAATGGTATTGTATTTTTCATTTCAAGTTCCACTTTTTAATTGCTGATATACAGGAAAGTGATTTACTTTTGTGTATTAACCTTGTACACTACAACCTTGCTATAATTGCTTACTAGTTCCAGGAGCTTTTTCTCAATTCTTCTGGATATTCTATTGGGTTACTGGAAAAGTCATAATGCATGTTTGCAACAGATGGCGCTAGTTCATTTTTGGAAGTACTACAGTCATTCGCACCTATGTTATTGCTATCTCATTTGACAGCTGACAGTTATAGCTTCATTCTAAAAAAAAAATTGAGCAATTTGGTTGAGTTTTAGAGATTTTTACAACAAACTGAAGATAGCTCAAATTGTGCATTTTCGCCATATTTTACTGTTTTAGTTTCTTTCATAAAGGAAAGAACACGCGTCAAGC
>NW_017731987.1:971008-977396 GCF_001890085.2 Hipposideros armiger
GATTTCAGCATCCATGAATCCTTTCTGAAAATTTTATTAGACGACAAAATTTGGTAAGTTAGGAGATCACATTAAGACTTACAAATCTGGGAGAAGCTATGGTAAAAAGGAATGCTCTGAGTTTTGAATCCACTTAAGTGGAAGGCTTATTAATACAGAATGTTGGGCCCTCATCAATGTTTCCAATAAGTTTCCTAGTGTGCTGATGCTACTGGGTCCCGGTAACACACTTTCACAATGATTAGTTTAGTTCAAACACTAAGCAACTGTGGAAATTATGGTTATACAACATAATGGCCACACATGAAAAAATAACACAAAGGAATTCTGGTTAAAGATGACAGACTGAATATATAAATTTACTCGTACTCCTTTTAAAAACACTAGGAAAATGAAAAAGGTATTTTTAAAAGAAGGAATAAACTTAAAAGGTCAAAAGAACAGGAGATTAAATCTGGAAGATAGAGTATAATAACTGACTCAATAGAACAAGAAAGTTAAATTATAAGCCATCAAAGGAAAAAATTAAGAAGCAATAAAATTTACAGCAGACTCTCCAAATAGATCAGGGAGTAATTGGTGGCACCAGATATCTGCTTAGTGAGGATGAAAGGTAGAGGTGAAAATAGGATTGGTTGAATGTATTTTTAAAGAGCAATTAAGGCCCCAGATTTCATTCCATTTTTTGCTCTGGGCAAGTGAAGAAGATAAAGCAGAATCTCCACCTCGGACAATATAGATATTTTGGGCTGAATAGTTCTTTGGTGTTGGGGGACTGTCCTGTGCATTGTAGAAAGTTTAACAGTATCTCGGTCCTCTACCACTTACTAGATGCTATTATATTAGCACCTCTTACCTCAAGTTATGACAATGAAAAAAGTCTGCAGTCATTTCCAACTGTCCCTTGAGGGACAAAACCACGCCCAGTTGAGAAGCATCGCTATAGAAACATTTTTAAGAAATTCTCCTAATGAAGAAATGTTTACTTACCATTCAGAAATTCCTTCACTTTCATTGTCCTTTTGTTAAAGTCAGGAAAGATTAAATTTAATCGTTTGTTTAAAAATACATGTTTAGCATGCTACCATTCCTAAAAAAGTATTTTTGTCTATTCATTCATCCATTTGTATATATGCACTGAGAGAGAAGGAATATTATTGGTGATGGGACTTTTTTGTGACACTTTAACTTTGTACTCTGCATTGATTGACTATTCATAGCAACTAGGAATCATTTCTACAAAAACGAGACACTGAATTAAAAAAATAAAAATTTAGCAGAGGCTGGCACAAAATATGCAGTCAGTAATGACTAGCTTCTTATTATTAACTACTTAACCACATTAAATGTCTTGGGCAAAAAATGAGTTATTGTATACAAGTTCCAGTCATCCAAAAAAAATCAATTCTAGTCACTAACACCATTCTTGAGACTAAGGTGGGGAAAAGCACTTAAGCAGCCATAAATTGCTGGTAACATTGTATTGGGTTGTTGGAAAAGTCATGAAGCATTTTTGCAACCAAAAATATAGAAAAATACAACATGACTTTTCAGACAACCCAGTAGTTATAGGATTAGGCAGAACATCCAAAGATGTTTGCAAGTGTTAAAGTAATTACCAAAGAGACAGTCATGCTCGAACCAAGAATTATGAATAATCTAATTCTAGGCCACTTAACAGCAAAAAAACCCCCACAAAACTCTACACCGTAGTATTACATGTAATTTTTCTCTTTTATACTTTTTCCAGAGTTCAAAAATTTTTTACAGTTGCTTTATAAATTAGAAAAATTTTTACGAAACTTGAGCAAAGAAAGAATGAGGTTTATTTTATTTTATGTTTTTTAAATTCTGGCTTAACAGATCTAATTTATTGACTTGAATACTTTTGAAAATTTGAATAAATTTTATACACATCAAAACCTCTAAGCTGAGCGTATTGACTATTGAGACTGTAGAAGAAACGGATTTGTATATTACAAGGCAAATTCCCCTTTGACTGCTGTGGAACTGCACTAACATTGAATGATTCAGGAATAAAGAGACAGAGGCACCAGGAAGGAAAGGGAAAAAGGTGACCTGAATTGCATACTATAGAATCAATTCCTAGACTGGCCACAATAATCTAGAACCCTGAATAACCTTGGCCACCTAGCTTCTCTATCTACCAGAGATCTAATTACTAGAAGGTAAGAAAACTGCCTCTTTGTTACTATCTTTCCAATGTACCTTGATATTAAGTGACTAAAAGGCAGTGTCAATTGTATCTCAGTTTTAGAGTCAATAAAGGTAGAGAACTAAGTTGTATAAACATTAATAGGAATACCACTTTCCCCTTATTCACTACAGCTATTTTCTTTCTGATAAAACATATACATATAAAAAAAATTTAAAATTTTTTTTAAACTGTAATTATCCTTGAGGCAAAAACGTTTGCTCATCAATGATGTGAAGATGAGAACAAAATGGAAAACATGTACCCCTCCTTTTATACGCGTATCTTTACTATATACAAAAAACATAACATGCCCATATAACTGAACAAAATCTGCCTTTACAAATCAAACATCTTCCAAAAAAACAATGAAAAAAATCTTATAATAATCATTTATTATTTTGTAATACATTTTATTTCACTAAATATGCCTCTTTTGTATAAAACAGTCAATAGACTCAAGTAGATTCTCTAATTTTTTGAGATAAAAATATACCAAGTTTCCCTGTCCAACTACAAGAAATATAACATAATCAAGAGAATGACCTGGGCTGGAATAATTACCTCCTTGTATCACTTTATTAAAATTTAACATCTATAGCTCAAGCCAAATCAAGGACTTTTTGAAAAAAGATGAGGTATGTAAAAATAATAAAAATGCTGGTTAATGTATATAATGGTCATTTGGAAAGTCAGACAAGCAATTGTTAGAAGTGGAGCTTAGAACTCACGGATTAAAGAAATACACTTTGAATAAAAATATCTTGCCCCAAATTACAAATATCTTTATTAACTGTAATGTCAATGCTTTGTCTATTTTTACTTGGTAGGGGTGTGTGGTTATCTCAAACTAAAGTTTATTTATACCATCTAAATTAAAAAATCTTGCCACTATAATGAAAAAATGGTTTTACTCTAACAACGATACATGATCAAAATGCAACGTACGAATAAACATAAAATTTCAGATTACACAGGCGGTCTTTAGGTCAAGACACAAGACATTTAATACCGCAGAACTGACCAGCTTTTCCAAATACATAAGTTACTTGAGAAGTANAGAGATCTCTGTATCTTCCTCTCAATATTTCTGTGAAGGTAAAACTACTCTTAAAAAAAAAAGTCCTACACTGCACTGTACACCTGAAGCTGATGTTATATAATATTGCATGTCAACTATTGGGTCGTTGGGAAAGCCATGACATATTTTTGATTGAAAAACAGAAAAATACGTCATGACTTTCCCGACGACCCAATATAATTGAATATATATGGTCACAGGATGTGGAGTATAGTGTGGGAGTGGAGTCAATGGAATTGTAATAGATATGTATGATATGAGGGGGGGAATGGGGCGGTGGATTGGGGGAGGGGAGTTGTCACTTTGAGGGGCAAAAAGTATAACTATTGCACTGTGTTGCACACCTGAATCTCATTTTAAAAATAAATAAAAAGGACCTAAAAAAGTATTTTAAAAAAAGTATATACAAACACCTTGTGATCAGGTGGAGCTTAGTAGGGAAAGCAAGGCTGGTTAAGCTTTTGAACACCAACTGATGCAATTCACCACATTAACAGACTGAAAAAAAAATTAATGGTCATCTCAATGGATGCAGAAAAATCATTTGACAAAATTCAATTTCCATAATTAAACAAACAAAAGAAAGCTTTCTACAAACAGAGAATAGACTATCCTCAACCTGATAAAGGGCATTTATAAAAAACCTATAGCTGCCATCCATACTTCATGGTGAAAGTCTGAATGATTTACTCCAAGATGCAAAACAAGGCAAGGATACTTGTATTCAATTTCACTCTGGAGGTCATAGCCAATAAAACAAGGCAAGAAAAAGGAAAAAAAAAAAGGTATGTACATTGGAAAGAAAAAAAATAAAACTGCCTCTACTCACACATAATTGTTTACATGGAAAATCCCAAGCTACTTACAAAATGCTACCACAACTACAAGTGAGTTTAAAAAGGTCACAGGATACAAGGTCAATGTATACATATCAATCATATTCCCACATACCAGCAAAAAACGATTGGAAATTGAAGTTAAACCAACAAAAAAAATATGATTAGGTATAAATCTAACAAAATACATACTAGATCCCTAATGATGAAAATTAAAAAACACCGATGGAAGAAATCAAAGTACTAAATAAATGGCATGATAAACTGGGCTCAAATTGTTAAGCTGTCAATTCTTTTCAAACTAATCTACAGATCAAACACAATCCCAATTACAACTCCAGCAAGAATTTGGTAGAAATAAACCACCTGCTTCTAAAATTTATATGGAAAGGCAAAGAAACTAAAATAACCCAAAGAGTTTTGAAAAAGAATAAAGTAAGAAGATTCATATATACTACCTGACTTCAAGACCAATTTTAAAGCGACTTTTAATCAAAATAGGGTTGGGTTGGCTAAAAGTATTGACACATAAATAAACAGAACACAATTCAAAAACAGACTTACATAAATACAGTAAAGGGACTTTTGATAAGTGTCAAAGCAAATCAATACAGAAAGGAGAATCTTTTTAACAAACAGTGCTGAAATATCTGGATATCCATGTTTTAAAAAAGAAAATTACCGTAAGCCATAATCAAACCAGGTATCAAAATTAACAGTTCTTAGATACAATATGAAAATCATAACTTGAAAGAAAACTGATAAATTGGGCCTCATCAATATTAAGAACTTCTGCTCTGTGAAAGCATTAAGAGAATAAAAAGACAAAAGACAGGACTTAAGGAAAATATTTGAAAATCAGGTATCCGATAAATCATCTGTATTCAGAATATAAAGAATTTTCAAAACTTAGTAAGACAACCCCACAAAAAAATGGCCAAAATATGTAAACAGCCACTTTGGAAAAGAAAATATATGAACAGCAAATAAGCAGATGAAAAAGTGCTCAATGTCATTAGCTATTAGAGAAATGTAAACTAAAACCATAATGATACCACTACCACTACATACATACATATTAGAATGGCTAAATTAAAAAAAAAAAAAAAAGATAATACTAAGCACTGACAAGAATGCTGAGCAACTAGAACTCTCTTTGCTGGTGAAAATGAAAAACAGTATATTCCTATTGGAAACCAGCTTGGTAATTTCTTATAAGTCAAACCATACATTTACCATATGACTCAGCAATTCCACTGCTAGATATTTACCTAAGCAAAATAAGAACAGTCACACAAAAAACTTTTATGGAAATTCTTATACCTACTTTTATCACCAAAATCTAGAAATGCCCTTCAACTGGTGAGTGGACAAACTGTGGTACATCCAAGCAATGGAATACCACGCAACAATAAAAAGAAATAAACTACAATATGAATGAATCTCAAATGAATTATATTAAGTAAAAGAAGTCAGATCCAAAAGGCTACAGGTGGTATGATTCTATTTACATGACATTATGGAAAGGCACAACTCTGAAGACAGAAAAAACGGGTTGACAAAGATGGGGACGGCAGAATTTTTTAAGGCAATAACTGCTTGTAGTGGTCACACAACTGCATGATTTGTTAAAACTCAAAGAACTGTGTACTACAAGAAATGAATTTTATGTAAATTATATCAACAAAGAAATGACAAAAATAAATACAGAAAAAGATAACATGGAAGGAAAACAAAAGAATATAACACAAAGTAACTGGTGTCCTTAAAATAGACAATCCTATAAATAAAACAAAGAAAAAAAAGACAAAGATGTAACACAAGACAAACTTCCTTAGATGAAGAAATGAATCTGTATTTTCAAAAGAACATTATTTTCCAGAAGAAAAAAAAATGATAAAAGATTTAAAGTCAGACATATTTGGTTAATTAATTTCAAATATAAGTAAAAACTCTTCAGATAACCAAGCAGAAGAAAGAAGTCAACTGCACATATGAGATGTGTTGGGAGGGGTTTGATATCAGGGTGGTATAAGACAGAACACATCCATAGAAATAACTACAAAGTTCTGAAGGAAGAAGGTAAGAGTTAACCCCTGGACAACATGGGTTTGATTTGCAGGGGTCCACTTATACGCAGATTACTTTCAATAAATACCTATGCTGTTTTGATCTGCACTTGGGAGTCCAAGGCTGTGAAGGGCTGACTGTATGCACTGATCTATAAGGGATTTGAGCATCCTGGGATATTGGCGT
>NW_017731987.1:977438-982648 GCF_001890085.2 Hipposideros armiger
AGATTAGCCACATTACAAGAGCTCAATAGCCTCCATGTTGGACAATTCATAGCTAAATGCTGGGAGAAAATTGAGGCAATTATCCAGATGATACAATACAAACTAGACAAATAAGTGAACATAGTGTTTTTTTATATAAATTATTTAGATATTACAGTAAGAAGTGGTTTTAGGCCTGTACACTTACTTCAGTTATGGGGTGTTTTCATCCAGTTGATTTTTTTTTTTTGCATAAAAAAAATCAAATCTGAAAAAAAAATCAATTCTGAGAGACTTGTAAGAAGGGTAAATGTTAAGTTCTTACAATTATTTATGCTATCATACTACTATTTTTGTAAGTATGGAATTCACCAGATTTGATTTTCAAATATTCCAAATGTTTCATTACTCTGTTTTAACGAACTTATCATTTGAGTTTCTATGGCCTTAATTTTCTCCCCTCAAAATTAATTGTAACAGGATGTTCCCAAAGGCCCTTGACATTTTAAGCAACCTGATCTCAAGTAACTGCAGACACTGCTTGTTGATTCTTACCCAGGTCTCTACACCTCATTCCACTGCCTATATTCTTCATTACCTCATATATCACTTCTGCAAATTCTTTCAGCTGCTCTCTTTTTGTTTGCTTTCTGAGTGATCAAGAGCTTTAGTTACCCTTTTCTCACAGTTTTTATTCTGTTGGAGATTTGCTTTAACTTCAAAAATGATTAGAACAAAAGTATGAACACCCTTCTACACTTTTCCTACCAAGTTTTAACCAACCCAATGACTGATAAATAACTGGTAAGGTCTTAATTTCTTCATAAAGCATCCTGCTATTTCATAGTATCAAGTTCTTTATATATGAAACCCATTGTGCATCACCTGCAAAAATCTTAGATTTAGCTGCTTGGTAGCATCCGGCTGCGTCATTTGTTTTATTGTTTTTTCCTAAACTTTCATTCAACACCCTGATATAGCTTGGCCTGGCTTCCACTAGTTCCACCATATTACTCATAGATCTGTCTTCCTCCAGAAACAATTCTACCTTTTTTAAAGATTTAGTGTCAGTGGAAGCTAGTATGAGAACCAACCACAAGCCACCTTCCATTGACATTTCCTGATGAGAATTTCCTGCCTCAGTTGTCTTGTTTTATTTACTGGTATAGTACGATCCAGTCTTTCTGAGACTCCCAGTTTTTAAGATCCTCTCAGGGGCTGTAGGGCTAAACAGAGCTCCCTCCACCTCTGCCATGCAGAGAGCATTTCTCTGCCATGCAGAGAGCATTTCCAGCACCATAAACCTAAGTGCTGTGCACATTTCTCCTTGCCAGCGATACTCATCCAGCTGTTTAGATGCTGTAAGAAGGGCCCTGTGTGGTTCACTTCCATGGTATGCATTGATCCAGGCATGGTTGGGCATTGTACCTCAGTTCAGCAATCCCAAACGGTAGTCTTTAGTAAGAGAGAAAAAATATAGTCGGTTAACAACAATATATGGGAATTATACTTTAATAAGCATCTCTCACATACAAATGGAGTCCAAAAGATGGACTTTTCGCATTGGATCTCCATACAGAAACAACGATGGATTAAATGGGGGGAGAGGGAAGTGTATTAGAGAGCTGTTTAAACCTGGAGAAAGGCTGCCAGTGTTTAAATGCTAGCTCCATCTCAAATTATCTGTGTAACCTTGAGCAAATTTCATTTTCTGTGCTTCAAATTCCTCAAATTTAAAATGGGAGAGAGCAACAGTCCCTTCTTCATAATGTTGCTGTGAGGATTAAATGAAATAAGTAGTGCATAAAATCGTAAGTGCTGTGGTTAAATGCGCAACAAACATTAGCTACTACTTCTAGATGTAAGGGACTTTCTTCTTGTTCTTTAATGCACCCCCTCTTCCTCATATTTTCTTAATCTTTCAAACCCTGTGACTGGCTCTCAGTCAAATATGTGTATCTAGTTTTCTCCTGAATAAAACTGAAGGTGGAATAGGGTGGGAGCTTCAGATCCCTCTAAACAACTACGAGACACAACAAGCTATTTTTTTATATTAACTTTGTTAAAGTAAATCTCTCTCTACCTCTCTCCCTCTTTAACTGAAGACCCCATCTCAAGAGGACGTGAGAATGGAGGTGCGTAGAACCTCTTGTGGAAGGAGGGCAGTTCTGGGATTGGATGACATAAGCATTTAAGCATGATAAGTTTTGAGAGAAAGAACCAGGGCTTTTCTCNCAATAGACACAGTTATTCCTATTATCCCTAATTCTCAGATTATATTAAAGTACAAGCTTAAGAAAAAACAAGGGTAGCCAGGGCTTCATATTGAATTCACATAGCATAGTCCATGACTGATGTTTTTCCTCTAGAACAAGTATAAATAATGAAATACCTTTTAAAAAGTTGGTTACCGACACCTCGTAATAATGATCTACTCTTCATTCAGGGTTTATTATGATAGAGTAATATGGACTAAGTAATAAGTCCAGCATTCTGGACTTCATGGCATTGTGCCTTTTGGAGCTACCCCACACTTAACTTTGAACTACTCCAGTTTCTGTGCCCTGAAAATTAGCACTGTTGAAACTTTACTCCTAGGTTAAAATTTTTCCTTTCTTACTATCTCTGGAAAACATAAGCTGGGAAGAAATTAGTTCCTATCTCACTCAAGGGCTAGCAATTTTAGGAAGCATATGCTATGTATAGAGTTCCCGTTGCAAATTGTCAATGATGATACATGGGGACATTTTCACTGATACCTTGGCTGGTTTCTGCTGCCATGCTCATTTCTATACCATCTAGTAGCCATCCACAGACAGTTCCTTCGCTACTGTTGGTTGCTGGAGACATCTGTGCCCAGAAATGAGTCATCTGTAGCCTTTCACCCTCTAAACCGATGAGGAAATCATTTAGAATCTTTCACATCACATTAAAAGTTCTCAGTTTGACCTAGAAGCAGTGTCACTCTATCAAGATTAGCTGAAATCAGACTTACTTTCGTCCCAACTCCTTCCTGCCTTTATAAACAACTCTGTATAAACTTTAAAGTCAATTTCTTAATAGACCATATCTATGAAACATTGTGAGAATAGAACAGATTTTGAGGAAAATAATCAGGTCCTATTTTGCTGTAAATTAAAAATTAATGCTGCTTAGTTCCCCTGTCCTCAGTAGAACAACACTGAAATTAATGAGGACGAGAACATCTTGGGCCCCTAAAATAAATTAGCTTACAGGATGACGAAAATTTGTGCATAGTTTATGTTGTATAAGGACAGAAAAGGCCTATGAAAAGTATTTTGTGGCTTTACTCCTAAAATAACTAAATCCTAAATGTAAACATGTTTAAATATTTCACCATATGTTCTGTAAGAATAAATCAGAAATAAATTAGGACATAATAACCTATAGGGGTCAGTATAAACTTAGAATTGGAAAAGCATATGCTGATTAAAGACATGCTTTTTTGTCAGTCGGTGAAAACAGATTTTGATATATGTATATTTTTAATGAAAAAAATCAAGATAATAATGTTAAAGGTACAGGCACTCTCCTAAGTTATTACCTTAATGATTAAAATAGCAAGTGAACAATTTTCTTTCCACACAGATTTTATTTTTTCTTTCTTTTTGCTCTAATCTAAGCCAGTAATTCCCATGACAACTAAATATGTTTATAACAGTGAAGTGGATGGCTACAAAAATATAATATTTGTTTCAGGCAGAAAATATATAAATTTAGCGAAAATAAGTAAATACCATGTAAATAATGAAATGTGTAGAGAATTCAATTTTTTTTCTAAAGATTTTACTGGGGAATTGGGGAAGGGAAACAGTGTTGGGGAATTGGGAAGGGGAACAGCCAAGTTGTTGTCCTTCAACCTTAGTTGTGATGAGTGCAGCTAGTTCAGCTCCAAGTCCAGTTGCCATCTGGCCACCCATCAGCAGCTTGTGGCTGCTCAGCTCAAGGCACCGTGTTCAATCTTAGTTGTGAGTGGGTGTAGCCCACCATCCCATGCAGGAGTCGAACTGGGAACCTTGTTGTTAGGAGCATGTGCTCTCACCAGCTGAGCCATCCTGCCACCTGTTGGCAGCTCAGCAGCAGCCTAACTCGGATGCAGCTCACTGGCCCATGTGGGAATCGAACTGGTGATCCTGTTGCTCAGGGCTTGCACTCTTAACCAACTGAGCCACTCAGCCGGCCCCAAATATTTTTAATGTGTAATATTTTATTTTATAATCATTGAGAGTGGCTACTTGAAGAAATGCTGATGGCATTTATAAAATATTTTTCATTGCAAGGGTAGTTAGCTGAAATATATTTAGGATTTATTGACCTCACATAGGAGTTGATAACATATGATATATTGAAAAACATCTATTAAAAGCAAGCATTCATTTACCAAAAATGTTATTTAGAATTCTACACAAAAGAGCCAACTATTTTTATTTTGCTATTCATCAAGTTTTTGAATTCTTATTAAATATGTTACTAAAGCAATGTCTAAATCAGTGCTTTCCAATAGAATACCATATTTCCCCATGTATAAGACACACCCCTTTTCAAAAAATTTGGGGTCTAAAAACTGTGTGCATCTTATACAGTGGTTATAGATTTTTTTACTTGCATTTCCCGCTTTTTTTGTGCTTGTTTTTCCACTCGTTATAGATTTTTTTACTTGCATTTCCCACTTTTTCCGCGCTTATTGTCTTTGCTCTCATTTTTTCACACTTGTTACCGGTATATTATGGTAGGTTACATTTTGCCACGTTCTGCCCAGAAATGGCTCAGAAAAGATTTTCGTACAGAGCTGAATTCAAGTTAAACGTGATCCAATTTGCAAAAGTGAATGGAAATCGTGCTGCTGAATGTAAGTTTGGTCCTCCTCCAACTGAGAAAACAATCCAAGACTGGCACAGGAAGAAGAAACCCTACTGAAAACGCCACAGCAGAAGAAGGCCATGAGAGGCAAGTCAGCAAAATGGCCAGATTTAGAGAGGGAATTGAAGATATAGATTGAAGAGCAAAGGGCAACTGGAATTCCTTTGTCCACAAAGATGGTTTAGCATGAGGCAAGAAGAATTGCTGATGAAAAAGAAGTTACTGATTTCAAAGGAGGACACAATTGGTGCTTCAGGTTCATGAAACAGAATGACTAAGCATGCGTACATGCACCAGACTTGCCCAAAAGATGCCTGAAAGCTATGAGCAGAAGGTCCTTGAATTTCATC
>NW_017731987.1:987223-988262 GCF_001890085.2 Hipposideros armiger
TGATGATATTTATATTACTATTCCTGCTTTCTCTGGAATATTTTGCTTTAAATGGTTACGGTGACTTAAGAAAATAAAACAGTCAATTATTTTACCAGCAAAAATGGGTTTATTTGGGAACAGCAAATAATTACAATTGGGGACATGCAAGCTATGGCAAAATGAAAGACAAGTCCAGAGAACAATGGAGAGGAACATTCCTTTGTTGAAAAACAGGAGTAGTGGGGAGGAGGTGTTACAAAGGGTCCATTGGGGGAAACTGGGAGTTTAAAGTCTAGGGGCTTTTCATTGGCTGAGTTGTGACAACCTCTTTGGTTGAGCTGTTGCCAGGCAAGGAAAAAATCTTCCTTCCGCTGGGGTCCTAAAGTAGAAAACACTGTGTTGGAGATGCAAGGTATGTCTCTTCCTATTTGGAGTAATTGACAGCGAGAGGCAGGCCCCAGAGCTCCCACTACAAGCCCTCCCACTCCAATTTTAGTTGAGGTTTCCTATATTAGTTTTCACAATATCGTTTGACCTTCTGCTATTTTAATTGAAGCAGTCAGCATTCTTACACATCTTTCCTCATCCTCCTGTCCCAGTTTTTGTTATTTTGCCATTTCTAAGACATGAGGGAATATAACATTTACATTTGTCTTCTGATCCCCTCAGCTTTATGTTTATTTTAACATTAGTTCTATAGGAAAATATAGTCAGTGTTCATCTCCAGTATTTTGCTGTAGTTTCTTGAGTCACCTTCGGTTTAGTGAGGGTCTTCTCTGTGAATTCCCCTAGAGAGGGCTCATGAAAACAAGATTCCTTGAGTTCTTATTTAAAAGTGTTTTTATATTTGAATAGTAGTTTGACTGGAAATAAAATTATTGGATCACCGTCTCTTAAGGAATTTATTTAGGTGTTTATCAATACGATGTTTCTATGGAGCCGTCTGAGGTCAGTCTGATTTTCTTCCCTTTATAAGTAACCTAATTTTTTAACCTACATCTGCAAACCTACATTTATTAATTTCAAGTCCAGTAACTTTACAAGGCTATACCTTGGT
>NW_017731987.1:991257-992135 GCF_001890085.2 Hipposideros armiger
GAGTTACTCAGTTTTCCTGGGTCTCTCCCATGTATACAGGAGACACACATGTTATTAAACTTTCTGTTTGTTTTTCTCCTGTTAATCTGTCTTTTATTACAGGGATGTCTCAGCCAAGAACCCAGAAGGACAAAAAGAAACTTATTTTTTTCTCCCCTATAGAGCAGTAGCCTATACCATATAGCCTAGGTGTATAGTAGTCTATACGATCTAGGTTTGTGTAAGTGCACTCTACGATGTTCATACAATGACAAAATTGCCTAATAACACATATTTCAGAATGTATCCCTGTTGTTAAACTGTGCATGACAATTATTTATACGCTGGATTTGTTTTTAATACATAGTATCCTCTTTCTAATCCTTTTAAACTCTATTTCTATTTATTTTATCTTGCTCAGTTTCTTCCACTTAGTGCCCAACCTCTGGTAATTCACATTTCCTTTCTTCCAATTATTTGCTCATCTCTTCACTAAGTTCTTATATCTATCTTTACTTTGTACTATTGCTTCATCAAATTAATTTTCTTGTTTAAGGTCATGGTTAACTGGTTTTATTTGCTCCATGGTATTTTTTTTTCATGGTATTGTTTTTCTGGTTCATGACCATCACCTGCCATTTGTTTTTTCTTAATTCCTTTTTTTATTATTCTTTTTATAGATCCTGTGCTGTTGATATTTTCTCATCTTTAAATAGTGAGTTTTGTCCTGGGCTTGGTAATTAAAGGAGATTAATGTGGAGAAATGACCAGTACCATGTTTCACCCTATCTGAATCTTTTAGTTTGTCCTAGGAGGAGAGTTATTTTATTTCTTCTTGGCCAGTGAAAATTGTTCGCATCCCCTACTACCCCACTGAAGTTTTTCTTTTCTTTTTCTTG
>NW_017731987.1:995860-996784 GCF_001890085.2 Hipposideros armiger
TGATACTGATTCATCCACTAAAACCCAGCTTAGGTACATCTCCTTTACGAAATTTCCCTGACAGCCTCTCCTTCTTTTGTTGGCTAATCCCCAACATTAAGTGTGATGACTTAACTACTCTGTGTAAGCTGTGCAGTTTCACATGACTGCATTTACTTCATTGTTCTGTTATTCTGCTGTATTTTATTAATCTCCCAAGCCATACTGAGCTTCTTGATGACAGTGCCTGTGTCTTAAGCATTTTTGTATCTTCACACTAGAAAAATGTTAGGCCTGTGATAGGCAATCAATAAAGTTAGTTGAATGAATGAATAAATGCATTCTTTAGTCAAAATATTGGTACACTGAGATATATGATCAGTAATATCACATTCTGGAACATAAAATAGTTATTCATTTAGAATTTAAAGTTTTTAGAAAGTTTGATAATTATATAAATACAACTATAAAAATTAGCAACTCAGTTTAGGAAATACAGACTTGTGTGAATAAGATTACAATGAGCAGATCTATTTATTTCTCAGAGATTTCCATAGCAAATGTGCTGTTCAAGTGGAAATGTGATTTTTATTGCTTCCAGTAATCCATGGTTTACCTGTGACCTGTCAGCAAGTAGTGCTACTTCTATGTTCTGCGTTCTCTTCAATAATAATTTTTGCAGTTGGATCTTAGCTTACAATTCTTGTTCTACAGAGTAAGAGAAACATTCTATTATTCTTTCTGCAATAAACTAAAAATGTTAGCTTTGTAGTACAATTAAAAGGTAAGTATTTAATTGCTTTCATTTAATTAATGTTGAGTTTAAGGGTACAGTTTTGCACTTTTAACCCCTTGGGAAATATATCTCTCGTGACATTTAACAATATAAATCTGACATATATCTTCCTCAGCTGTGCACAGGTATAACTGCATGGAACTTGGTTG
>NW_017731987.1:999469-999954 GCF_001890085.2 Hipposideros armiger
GCCCTACATGAAAATTTTAATGAAGCTTTTGGTTTATTTCCTTAAGGTCTTCTTTGGAGAAGCGTACTACTAACACATTTAAGTAATGTGTCATTTTCACCATACCCCAAACACTATACTCAACATTTAATCACATATCTATGCAGTTTACTGTATTTGCAAAATGAAAACATGCCCTTTGCATAATAGGTATTTTAAAATAAATGTTTGTTAAATTAATTAATTACAGAGCTGATATGAAAAAAACTTGTTAATTCTTTTTAGTTCTGTTTTCATGAATCATTCCTGCTTGAATGCCCCACTACAGTATAAATTTCATTAGGTCATAGATTATTTTATGTGCTCTGGTAGTAGTGGACATGCCTTTGCACATACTGTACATACAATAAATATTTATAAATGAATGAATGTATGAGTGAACATGATGGCAGGGGGAAATAAGGAGGATTTGGATAATGCTGAATAGTTACTTAGGGTCCCTTTTT
>NW_017731987.1:1000795-1003236 GCF_001890085.2 Hipposideros armiger
CATGAATTTTAACTAAGAAATACTTTGCAGCCTTGAAGAATTTAAAAACTTATTTTCTTAGCTTTTAGAAATATCAAGCCAGTGTCAAGTTTCAATCATTCAAGTCATCCTCTATTCTAGACGTCTCAATTTAGAAAATTGGGATTAAAGAGATGTGGAGAAGGAAGCAAGTCTGAAAGAAACACTTTTGACAACAAAACCTATGGGATGCTTTCAGTCTTTGAGGAGAGAAGCAGAAAAAGAGACAACTGAAAGGATAAAGCTTGATTGTGAGTATTATGTAAGTGAATAAAAAATAAAACACTCCACTCACAGTGTGGTTGCAAAGAATTTCATCATTGTAGGTACATCTTACTTGTCATTTGTGGCTCCCAAAACTCCCAGGGGATTTTTAATTTGGTATTCACTTAGAAGTAAAATGAGATTTTTCAAGTGCATTTATTCCTTCCAAAAATGCCTGTAGCCAATGTGAGTTGCACATGGATTGATTTTTGATTCTTTAAGAGCTCTTCAGTGCTTCTTCAATAATACCCTCTTCTGTAGGCCCTGGTACTGGAACAATGTCATATATTCTTTTGACTTGCACAGCTTGACCTTCCTTCTGTATTTAAAGCCAGAATGTAGGCTTCATGAAAGGGAGGTATAATTTTTCAGAGATTTGAGTAGGCATTATTTATGCCCACCAATAAATATGGTAGCTTTTATATAAATAAAACCAGTGTTTTGTGTGAGAAAGTAGAACAGCTGACTATCTCTTCTAAAAACTGGTTGTTGATTCTGTATATATTTATATTTGAATTAGTAGTTCACTTCCAAAGAAGAGTTTTATTCTATAAAGAAGTTCAAATTTTACCGTGAAACTACATATTGAAACACTTGGAACTTGGTCCGAAGTTTAAGACGGAGACCCCTGACTTAATTTAGAAGGTTATTGATTATGTCCTGGGGTGGGGGAGAAATGTGTGGAGCACAAAATGCCTGCATTTAAAAGAGAATGTATATCGTCTCTCTGCAGTAGTAAGGTTTAGTCCTCCCCAAGGCAAGGTAATGGAGTNCTTTGTTATTTTTAAGCAATACCAATCTACCATCTCTCAAGTAGCCTTGGTGAAGTAAACCACTTAATTTTAAGTTGTTTAAATATCATTTGTGTATGGTGGTGGTTCGTGGTTTTGGTACAATTCTGAGAGGGGGAGAGACAGTGGCAGGTGTGTCACCCAATTCCCAGAAGTGAAACAAATAGAAAGTATTAGAAATTGGATGCAGCCAACAAGAATGAACAAAAGCAACTACATACAACTAGGAAATTCAAGCAACCACTCAAATCTATAATAGTGTAAACTTATAGAATTTTCATCAAGGTGCAAAATAAAATCTAAGATTACTATGAGCACGTGGGTAGAACTTTATAATAAAATCGCTACTAGGTTGGTATCCTGCTTCAGGTGTATACATTACCTTGCTTGGTCATGAGGAAATCTAATGATGATTTAGAGTTCAGTCTCTCGAGCAAATTGCTTAAACAGTTTTGCCTTAGTTTGTGAAACAGGGCTAATTATCGTATTTATAGTGTTCTTATGATGATTAAATGATATAAAACATCTAAAATGTGTAGTGACACACAGTAAATGTTCAGAAAGATGCTATATTGTTTTCTTACTGCTATATACTATAACAAATTCCCACAAACTTAGCAATGTAAAGCAATGCAAATTTGTCTTACCATCTTGAAGACCAGAAGTCTAAAACAGGTCGCACTGGGTTAAAATCAAGGTGTTGGCAGGACTGTGTTCTTTCTGGAAGCTTTTGGGAGAATCCATTTCCTTGCTTTTTCTAGTTTCTGAAGGTAGCCCACATTCTTTGGCTTGAAGCCCCTCATCACTTAGACCTCTGCTTGTGTTGTCCTATCTCTTTTTCAGACTCTCCCTCTCCCTCTTTATCTTATAAGGGCCCTTGTGACTATATCGGGCCCACCTGGGTAATCCAGGCTAATTTCCCATCTCCAGATCCGTAAATTAATCATATGTCACGTCCTGCATGACATTAGCAGTGGGAGAACGAGAGGGGGCGGTGAAGGGTTAAGAAATAAAAGAAACAGCGGTCAAGAGTTAAATGAGCCTGGGGCCAAGGGTCTCCAGCCTCGTGGACTAAGAGCCCCAAAAAAGGCCAACACACCACTTTTATTTCTCCACCCACCAGGAAGTAGCATTGTTCTCTCCACAGTCTGTGAGTCGAATTCCTGCGAACTTGCTCAAGCCAAATTACCCATGCCTGCAAGCTGCTATTACCTATTACCAAGAGTCCGCCTGCAGCCATAAGACAGATGCTCTGCCTTCACACACCCTATATGCAAACGACCCCAGAAAGATAAGATTATTGTGCTGAGGACAGATACTATCACACCATCAGGTCACTTCCCAAGCAGGTTGAGGGAAGGAATGTAG
>NW_017737370.1:0-1200 GCF_001890085.2 Hipposideros armiger
CCGCCGCATCGGGATCCGGCGCCGGAACTTTGACGCGGACGGGCCACCAGAATGTCGGATCGGAATTGAGCACGAACTGCATGATGTCCCTCAGCGCACAGTAATGGTGAGATCGTCCAGCCCGTCGACCGGGCAGACATCGAGCTCAAGACTGTAGTTGACGATGTTGTCGGTCTGCCCGATGGTCGGCGCCCCGATCTCCACCGCCGGCGCATCGATCTCGATGATATTGCCGGCAGCGGTGCCATGCTGGATGGCGAGCGGCCCTCGCGCCCGGGACCGCGACAACCCGAAGACGTCGAGATCACCCAGATCGGGCGCCTGCACCACCACCGTGCCGGTGGTGGACCGGGACGTGATCAGAACGCGCTCGTCGCCAATCATGTCCCGATAAGTGATGGCGTTGCCGAGCTGGATGGTCGCACTTTCGGCGACCTGCGCGACCGAATGGAGCGACAGCGTCGTCTGCGTCTTCTCGACCACCGCCGGTACCGTCCACGCTGAAGCCGAAACGGCCGGCATGCTGGCGATGTCAGTGATCGTGCCGAGGATGCCGGTGTAGGTCACCCGGATCGTCGGGATATCGTTGCGGGACAGGGTCCACGTCGCGGTCGCCCGCCCACCGAGCAGCACGTGCCGCTGCCGATCCATGACAAAGTACAGGCTGCCGGTCTCAGCACCGTCCCTGCCGTACCGGAGCCGGCGAGCTCGACGTCCATTTCCAAACGCCCGTAGGCATTGGATAGCAGAACGCCCTGATTTCCGAGATAGGGCAGGATCAGGTCTCGCGACTTCCGGTCGGCTTGCAAGGCCGTGAAGCTGACGTTCTTGCCGATGATGGCATCCGCCACCGCCGGCGTGGCGTCGGTCTGCTCGGTCGTCTCCACCTTGTGGAGCACCGCGAGCTTGGTCCAGCGCTTCATCGCGCGCCCCCCCGTTTCTTGACATCGACCGGTTCAGTTTTCGGTGCCGGCACGTCCGCCGGCACCGGCGCCGGCTCGGGCGGATTGGCTGCACCGGCCCGCGAGAGCGCGCCGGTGATGGGGTCGCGCACCCAGCTGCCGCCGGTGGCGGGGCGGGCGCGCGGATTGGTGGTCATGACTGGTCTCCATAAAGGAAGTAGGCGGTGAGCCAGGTCTGCACCCAGATCGAGATGCCCTTGCTCGGCACCTCGTTGGAGACGCCACCGATGAGCGACAT
>NW_017737371.1:0-1200 GCF_001890085.2 Hipposideros armiger
TGGCCCCCATGTGGGATCTGAACCGGGGCCCTGCTGCTCAGAGCTGGCGTCCCAAGCCAGCTCTTAACCAACGTGCCACTCGGCCGGCCCAATTTCTTTTAACTTTTAATCATATAGGAAAGCAGAGAGGATGGTGTAATGAACATCCCAGTTACCCAGCTTCAGTAGTTACCAACATTTCTTATTTCATTGATTTTTTTTTCCCTGCTCTGTGCAAACCCTAAACATCATGTCTTTTCATCTGTATGATGTATGTATCTTTAAAAGTTTTTTTTTTAAAAGGACATTACCACAATACTGTTCAATTAGAAATAATTAACAATGACTAATAATTCTTTACTGTCATACACTGCTGATGGGAATGCAAAATGATACAACTTTTAAAAGTTTGTCAGTTTTCTTAAAAAGTTAAACATACATCTACCATATGGCCCAGCCATTCCACTTGTAGGTATTTACCAAAGAGAAATGAAATCTGTTCATACCAAGACTTGTACATGACTATTCATAACAGCTTTATTGGTTATAGCCTAAACTGGAAACAACTCAAATGTCCATCAGCAGGTGAATGGATAAACAAATTGTGGCCTATCCACACAATAGGATACTGTTCTGCAATAAAAAGGAGTAGACTGTTGATACATGTAACAGCATGTTGAGTGAAAGAAACTATTGCCTCTCTCCCTAAAAAGAGAGTAGATATTACACGATCCCATTTATTACAATTCTAGGAAATGCAAATTAATCTCTAGTGACAGAAATGGTTGGGGAGGGATTACCAAAGGGCACAGGAAATTTTTGGACATGATGGACAGTTCACTATCTTGATTATGGTAATGGTTTATTGGGTGTATAGATAGATAGATAGATAGGTAGATAGATAGATAGATAGATAGATAGATAGATAGATAGATAGATAGATATGGCTGTGTGCATAAGTATACTTTAAATGTGTAGGGTTTATTATATGTCAGTTTTACTTTAGAGTTGTACACAAATAATTCCTTAATCACACATCTAGCCAATATTCAAGTTTTCCTTTTTTTTTTTTTTTTTAAAGATTTTATTGGGGAATCGGGGAAGGGGAACAGACAAGTTGCTGTCCTTTTGTTCTTCAGTGTAGTTGTGGAGGACGTCGCTTCACTGGCCCATGTTATATTATCATTGTGCTCTTCCCGGCATGGCAACTCACATGAGCTG
>NW_017737372.1:0-1199 GCF_001890085.2 Hipposideros armiger
TCACCTCCTTTTTATCCGTTCTTCCATTGACAGGCACCCAGGCTGCCTCCACATGTTGGCCATTGTAAACAATGCTGCAGTGAACACATGGATGCACAAATCCCCTCAAAGTAGCATTTTGGGTTTCTTTGGATAAATACCCAGAAGTGGGACTACTGGGTCCTACTTTGTCTCTTGTTATAGCCTTTGGGTTTTTTTGTTTGTTTGTTTTGTTTTTTAAAGATTTTATTGGGGAATTGGGGGAGGGAACAGCATTGCGGAATCAAGAAAGGGGAACAGACAAGTTGCTGTCCTTTTGTTCTTCAATCTAGTTGTGGAGGACGTCGCTTCACTGGCCCATGTTGGTATTGTGATCATTGCCCTCTTCCCGGCTGAGGCAGATTGGTTGCCGGCCATTGGATGGCCACTCACGGTGTCTCATGGCAGCTCACGCTGGCTGCAGGCCACTCACGGTAGCTTACAGCAGCCCACTGCAGCCCCGCTGCAGCCTATGCCATAGCCGGCAACTCATGGCAGCCCAGCTCCAGGTTGAGCTGTTGTTCACCATCTTAGCTGTAGAGGGTAGTGTCACTGGCCCATGTGGGATCCGAACCAGCGGCCCTGCTGCTCAGAGCTCGCGCTCCCAAGCCAACTCTTAACCAAGGAGCCACTCATCTGGCCCCTAGCCTTTGTTTTAAAGTCTATTTTGTCTGGTAAAAGTATTGCTACTTTGGCTTCTTTTGTTTTTTTTTTTCGTTTCCATTTTCATGAAATGTCTTTTTCCATCTCTTAACTTTCCATCTTCATGTGTCTTTCAATCATAAATGAGTCTCTTGTAGGCAGCATATGTAAAGGTTTTGTTCTCTTATCCATTCAGCCCTCCTAAGTCTTTTGATTGGAGCACTGAATCCATTTATGTTGGAAGTAATTGTTGATAAATATGTAGCTATTGCCATTTTATTATTCGTAATTTTGATCTTTTTTTTTCTTTCTTCACCTTGAAGAAGTTCCTCTAACATTCCTTGTAATACTGGTATTGTGGTAAAGAACTCCTTTTTTAGCTTTTCCTTGTCGGTAAGCTCTTTATCTGTTTTTCGATTTTAAATGATAGCCATACTGGGTAGAGTGCCCTTGGCTGTAGCTCTTCATTATTTATCATGTGGAATATTTCATGCCAATCCCTTCTGACCTGCAAAATTTCTGTTGAGAAATCAGTTGAC
>NW_017737373.1:0-1200 GCF_001890085.2 Hipposideros armiger
ATTATAGAGTACTGTCTTTCAGAAAAAATGTTTTCCAGCAGTTATTTGTATAGTGGATATGAACAATTAGCCTGTTTTAACATAGAATATTTTCCCTTTTATTCTTAGTATTAAAAGGGAGATTCTAATAAATCTGTGAGGAAGAGAACTTTCCCCTTTCCCATCTTTGCACCCTCAGGACATAACAAATATTTCCAATCTCTTTCAAAGTGTGGAGATGGGTTCATGTGTGTAAAGCTAAGTTTGTTTTGCCCTTCAGGAAATGAAACCAGTTTTTACGTTGCCAATGATTTTTGCTGTAGTTTTAATATGCAATCAAGCTGTATTATGAGAGAAGAGAGCAGGTCTTTTGAGCTGAGAAATCAAGAAGTAGTAGGTCTGACATGGGAGGTCTGGGGAGGAATGGATAGTGGTACCATTTATTGAAATGGGGAAGGCAGAGAAGCAAGTTAGCGGGAGCTGGAGAATCAAGGCTTTTGCATGGCTACTTGATGACAGAATTCAACCTTGGTCCTGAGTCCTTGGCACTGGTTTGTTTCGCTGAACTTCTGCCTTGGTCCTGGTTCTCATTCTACGCCAATACCCCATAAGAAATAAAAATCCTTCCTAGCCTGTGCCGGGTTCCCTTCCTAGGGCTTGGCATCACTTCTCCCCTTGAATAGCAGGTCAGTAGGGAGGACCATGGGTTAGGGACAGATGTTACTTCTGGTCAATCTTCCAAGGCCAGGTAGCTGCTTTAACTAGAAACCATGTTGAGCAGCTTTTATATGAAACCCTCTGTCCTAAAATGATAGATCATCAGTCTTTCAGAGGTCAGACCTGTTCCTGACTTCTCTGTCTTATGAATAATTGCCTTTGTCCCAGTGAGTCCTGAAATGGCCAGGTAAAAGGACAGGTTTTCAGACTATTCATCAGTTAGCTGGAGAATAAAGATGCTATGGGACAAATGGATAATAATATAATATGAGAAATTAAGACTAATCATCAAGATCTGCTTTATATCCCATCGAGCTGGAAAAATATATGCTAATTGGTTTCAATCACTAGTAATAGTTTTCATAAGAGGTAACTCTGTTTTAAATAATGCATCTCAATACGGGACAGAGGCCACTTTTTCAAAACAAGTCTTAAAATTATGAAGTATGGAGTTAGCGTTACCAAGTTATTTGAATTGCACAGTTAACCACTGGGATAATTCAG
>NW_017737374.1:0-1200 GCF_001890085.2 Hipposideros armiger
TTTTATAATTGAATACACATACACACACACACACACACACACACACACACACACACACACACACATAGGAGGTGCCCAAAAACGGTATACAAGTAGACACTTTGGTCAATGTTGCTCAAGCAGTTCACCATAATCAAAGTGTCTGGACACTGATGGTAACCACTCTGAGCACCTCCTGTAATTGCGGAAGTCAAATGTGACTTGTATTCATCTTTTGTTATTGGTATATATTGAGTATTACAATTTTAACAGTTTTTTCCCTTCTCAAAATGTGTACACCATATGTATCACATTTTCTTCATCCATTCGTCCCTCCATCGACACTTGAGGGGTTTTTTTTCCATGTCTTGGCTATTGTAAATAATGTTACAATGAACTTAGGGGGTACATATATCTTTTGGAATTAGTGTTTTCATGTCCTTTGGATAAACACCCAGAGGCAGAACTGCAGAATCATGTGGCAGATCTACTTTTAATGTTTTTAGGAACCTCTATACTGTTCTCCATAGTAGCTACACCAATTTACATTCCCAACAAGGTTTAAGTGTCTCCTTTTCTCCACAAAGTATGATATTACTGTATTTTGCCTTGTATAACGCGTACATTTTTGCCCAAATTTGTGAGGGAAAAATAAGGTTGTGCATTATACATGGGTAGTACTAATTCCGTATCTATATACATGTTTTAATTATTTTTTATGCATATGAGTTGAAAGTGTAACTCTAGAAATATCTGTATGCAAAATAATACCCTGGAATATGATAATCGGTTTTGTTGAGCTTACAATGAACTTGCAGTGACAAAGAGTTCTTGAACTTCTATGATGCCTAAATATCGTAAATTTGTTACCAGTACATAAATTTTGTTGTACCTTGTATCTGTTCTTGTGTTTTGTAATTATTTGTTATATAAAATTTCTCATACCATAATATGTTAAAAAATAAATGCTAAAATTGTTTCATAACACAGAAAACGAGTACATAAATGTACAGAAATAAAAATTTGAACTGAAAAATTAAAATGAAAGATTATTTTTCCCTGGCAGTTTGGGCCAAAAACATGGGTGCACATTATACACAGCAAACTACGGTACATAATATATGTAATATATTAGTTTGGGAATGCATGCTTATTTAGAAAAATAAACCACACACTAAAACACACACACACACACACACACACACACACACACACACACAC
>NW_017737375.1:0-1200 GCF_001890085.2 Hipposideros armiger
GCAGTGGGTTGCCATGGACTACTGTATGTAGCCAACAGCCAGCGTGAGTGGCCAGCAGCCGCAGTGAGCAGCTGTCCAGAAGTCGACAACTGATCTGCCTCGCCCGGGAAGTGTTCAATGATGGTGCCAACCTGGGCCAGCATCCTCCACAACTGGACTGAAGAACAAAATGACAGCAACTTGTCTGTTCCCCTTCCCCCAATTCGCCAGCACTGTTCCCATCCCCTCAATGCCCCCAATAAAATAAATAAATAAATAAATAAATAAATGAAATAAAATAAAGTCTATTTTGTCTGAAATAAGTATTGCTACTCCCTCTTTTTTCTCATTTCCAGTTGCGTGAAATATCTTATCCCATCCCTTTACTTTCAGTCTGTGTGTGTCTTTTGATCTGAGATGAGTCTCTTGTAAACAGCATTTGCATGGGTGCTGTTTTCTTATCCACTCAGCCACTCTACATCTTTCGATTGGAGCATTTAATCCATTCACATTTAAACTGATTATTGATAGGTGCATATTTATTGCCATTTTGTTATTTGTATTTCTAACCTTCTTGGTTAGCTTGTTTTCCTCTGCCTTCTGTTTATTAAAAAAGCCCTTTTAACATTTCCTGCAATGCTGGCTTGGTGGTAATGAATTTCTTAAGTTTATTCTTTTCTGAGAAGCTCTTTATCTCTCCTTCAATTTTAAGTGATAGCTGTGCTGGGTAGAACAATATTGGTTGTAGGCCTTTATTTTGTGTCATTTTGAATATTTCATGCCACTCCCTTCTCGCCTGCAGAGTTTGTGTGTAAAAAGTCAGCTGTTATTCTTATAGGAGTTCCTTTGTGTGTAACCTGCTGTCTTTCTCTTGCTGCTTTCAGGATCCTGTCTTTGCCTTTAACCTTTGCCATTTTTATTATGATGTGTCTTTGTGTGGACCTGTTTGGGTTCAGCTTGTTTGGAACTCTCTACTTCCAAGGCTTGTATGTCGATTTCCTTCACCAGGGTAGGGAAGTTCTCAGTCATTATTCCTTCAAATACATTCTCGATCCCTTGTTTATTTTCTTCTCCTACTTGTATTCCTATGATGCCGATATTGTTGCACTTGATGTTATCCCACACGTCTCTTAAACTGTGTTCATTGTTTTTTATTCTTTTTTCTTTTTGTTGTTCCAACTGGGTGGTTTCTGCTACTTTGTCTTCTAAATCACTGATCCG
>NW_017737376.1:0-1200 GCF_001890085.2 Hipposideros armiger
TAGCCTCTCTTCAAGACGGACTTCTTGTGGGTGAAGGTCTCGAAGGTGTAATCGCCGTGGTAGGCCCCCATGCCGCTGTGGCCGACGCCTCCGAAGGGAAGATTGTGATTTGCAGCATGGTGAAGGGTATCATTTACCGTGACGCCACCAGCTGACACGTTACGTAGGATATCCTCGACGTCCTTATCTTTGTTGCTGAAGATGTACATGGACAGAGGCTTTTCTCTGTCATTAACAAAGTCGATGACATCATTGTGGCCATTGACGTTGAGGATGGGAAGGATTGGCCCAAAGATTTCCTCCTGCATGACCTTGCTGTCGGGGGCCACGTCAGTAAGGATGGTTGGCTCGATCCACTTGTCTGCCTTGTCAACTTTGCCACCCACGACAACAGTTCCGTCCTTCAGGTAACCAGCGAGACGATCGACGTGTCTTTCAGCAACAATTCGGCAGAGATCAGGGGACTGTGAAGGGTTGTCGCCATACCATTCCTTGAGGACTTCCTTGGCCTTCTGGACGAAGTTGTCCTGAACGCTCTTGTCGCAGAGAATGTAATCGGGGGCAATGCAGGTCTGGCCCAAGTTGAACATCTTGCCCCACAGGATGCGACGGACGGCGATGTCCAAGTCGGCTGTGCTGTCTACGTAGCAGGGGCTCTTTCCTCCAAGTTCGAGGGTGGTTGGTGTAAGGTACTTGTTGGCAGCGTCTCTGACGATTCTACCCACTCCGGTAGAGCCTGTGTAGAAGATGTAGTCGAACCTTTCCTTCAGGAGTTCGGTGGTCTCTGGGATGCCTCCGCACACGACTGGGAAGCAGTCATTGTCAAGGTATTTTGGGACGAGAGTCTCGATGACCTTAGCTGTGGCAGGGGAGACTTCTGAAGGCTTCATTACAACAGCGTTACCACATGCAATGGCACCTGCCGCTGGAATGAGGGTGAGCTGAGCAGGGTAGTTCCAGGCGCCCATAACGAGAACCACTCCGTAAGGGTCGGAGTAGATGTAACTTTTGTCCTCAGGGACGATTGATGGTACTTCCTTCGTCTTGACCCAGTCGTCCAGGCGGCTGAGGATGTAGTCTAGGTCCTTCAGCATGAAGTCGGTCTCGAAGATGACCGCCTCGAGGTGGGGCTTCCTGAGGTCGGACTTGAGGGCTTCGAGGAACATCTGCTCGTTCTCGACGTACATCTTCCTGAGCTGG
>NW_017737377.1:0-1199 GCF_001890085.2 Hipposideros armiger
CTGGCTGCTGGCTACACACGGTAGCCCATGGCAACCCACTGCAGCAGGGGCTGCAACCTACGCCATCGCCAGCGACTCACAGCAGCCCAGCTCCAGCTTGTTCAGCATCTTAGCTGTAGAGGGCAGTGTCACTGGCCCTCATATGTGGGATCTGAACCAGGGTCCTCTGGCATCTCAAGCCAGCTCTTAACCAATGCACCACTCAGCTGGCCCGGGAATTGAACTTTTAAGCTAACTCTTAACCAACTGAGCCACTCAGCTGGCCCTGAAAAAACTTTTAAATTTGATGTAATCCAATATGTTTATTTTTTTCTTTTACTTCCCTTGCCTGAGGGGATATATCAGTAAAAATATTACTCAGGGTAATGTCTGCAAATTTACTCCCTATATTTTCTTCTAGGAGTTTTATGGCTTCAGGTCTTACATTTAAGTCTTTAATCCATTTTGAATTTATTCTTATATATGGCGTAAGGAGGTGGTACAGTTTCATTTTTTGCATGTGTTAGTCCAATTTTCCCAGCACCATTTATTAAATAGACTATCCTTACCTCAATGTAAATTCAAGCTTCCATTGTCATAGATTAAATGACCATATGCATTCATTTCTGGGCTATCTATTCTGTTCCATTATCTATGTGTCTGTTTTTATGCCAGTACTATACTGTTTTTGATTACTATAACCTTGTAGTATGATTTGATGTCAGGTAGCGTGATACCTCCAACTTTGTTCTTATTTCTCAGGATTGCCTGGCTATTTGGGGTCTTTTATGGTTCCATATAAATTTTAGGATTATATGTTCTATTTCTGAGAAAAATGTCATTGGTAGTTTGATAGGAATTGCGTTGAATCTATATATTGTCTTATGTAGTATTGACATCTTAACTATATTAATTCTTCGTATCCATGAACGTGGTATGTATTTCCATTTATTTGTATCTTCTTTGATTTCTCTCTTCAGTGTCTTATAATTTTCTGAGTGCAGTTCTTTTAGTTCTTTGGTTAAATTTTTTTTTTTAAGATTTTATTGGGGAATTGGGGGAGGGAACAGACAAGTTACTGTCATTTTGTTCTTCAGTCTAGTTGTGGTGGACGTTGCTTCACTGACCCAAGTTGGCACCATCATTGCGCTCTTCCCGGGCGAGGCAGATCAGTCGCTGGCTTCTGGACAGCCGCTCACTGCGGCTGCTGGACACACATG
>NW_017737378.1:0-1199 GCF_001890085.2 Hipposideros armiger
GGTTATATCCTCTTGTTGGATTGATACCTTCATCATTATGCAATGTCCTTGTTTGTCTCTTATTATTGACTTTATTTTAAAGCCTATTTTGTCTGGTATAAGTATTGCCACCCCAGTTTTTTGTTTCCATTTCCATTTTCATGAAATATCTTTTTCTATCCCTGAGGCCATATTACAATTACCAATTTGTATTGTCTCATCCCTTCCCCTTCTCCTTCATCCCCACCCCCTCCCAACTAACAACCCTCAGAGACAGTTTCAGTTTTTAGCTATATGAATAGTGCTGCTATAAACATACTTGTTAAAAACCACGGTGTGGTAGAGCTAGCTCATACTGGTTCATGAGAGCCCACTGTTAAATTTTCAGGAATTTTGTGAGTCGGTTGTTGAAAAAAAAACCCCACTATTAATAATTAAATTATGTAATCTTACAAAGAAATATACTTAAAACAAATGTAGTAGTAGTCATCACTTTCTAGTTACTACACCACATTTTACTATTATCTATGTTTTAGGGTTATTTATGTTTATAATATCTGCAGAAATATTATCTGATGGTGGGATACTACATATCTCTTCATAACTCTGTGTTCAGCAACATCACATCAGCAGCTTTAAATCAACCATGGTTTTTCACATGAGTTTTACACAATAGAAACTGGCAAACAGCATAAATGAGGGTTTCATTTATGGTTTTGTTCATAGTGTAGACTTAATAAAGTGATGTAAAAATGTTGAATACATAGATTAAACTTGAAAATGTGTCTTGTCTGTAGCTGTTACACTGCGAATAGCATATAACATTAAGGAAATGTTCTTTCAGTATTTGAAAACTATAATCCAAGACACTCACATAATCGATGATTAAGTAAAGTCTGCCCTTATGTCTTTGTTGTTTCACTTGTGTCTTAGTGTTAACATAATGAAAATATCAACCATTATTCACATCACGTCACAATTGACTATGTCAACTGTAACCATAGGATAGCTATGAATATGAGTTCAGCAAAAAATCAACAAAGCATTCTATGATGGCCGGCCGAGTGGCAGGATGGTTAAGAGCTGGCTTGGGATGCCAGAGGGCCCCGGTTCGGATACCACATATGAGGGCCAGTGACACTGCCTTCCACAGCTAAGATGCTGAACAACAGCTCAACCTGGAGCTGGGCTGCCATGAGTTGCCAGCGACGGCGTAGGCT
>NW_017731988.1:0-21574 GCF_001890085.2 Hipposideros armiger
TGGTGGTACAGGAAGCATTGCTGACAATCTTGAGGGACTTGTCATACTTCTCATGGTTCACACCCATCACAAACATGGGGGCATCTGCAGCAGGGGCAGAGATGATGACCCTGTTGGCTCCACCCTTCAAGCGAGCCCCTGCCTTCTCCAAGGTAGTGAAGACACCAGTGGACTCCACAACACACTCAGCACCAGCATCACCCCATTTGATGTTGGCAGGATCTTGCTCCTGGAAGATGGTAATGGTCTTTCCATTGATGACAGGCTTCCCATTCTCAGCCTTGACTGTGCCTTTGAACTTGCCATGGGTGGGATCATACTGGAACATGTAGACCATGTAGTTGAGGTGAATAAAGGGATCATTGATGGAGACAATATCTACTTTGCCAGAGTTAAAAGCAGCCCTGGTGACCAGGCATCCAATATAGCCAAATCCATTCACTCGGACTTTCACCATCGTGTCTCAGGGTCGTGCTGGCACTGTGCAGGCAGACGCGGCTGTCTGTTGAATGGGAGGAGCAGAGAGCGCCAAGTCCAGTTTTTGTTTTGTTAGTGGGTTCTTTTGCTGTGCAAAAACTTTTTAGTTTGATGTAGTCCCATTTATTTACGTCTTCTTTTGTTTCCCTTGGGTTGTCATTATTTCTAGGGCTTTTCATTGGATAACACTAGGAAGAAACCATGAGCATACATTGATGCTCTCAATTCAAGTTTTAGATTATTGTGTTTTACATAAAAACCTTTGATTTAATTTACTTGTATCTGTTTTCTCATATTGAAAACCTTGGTCCCTAACATCATTAGCATAAATACTTATTTTAGTCTACAATATACATATATTTGGATCAAAATCTTAACATCATTACTAACAGTCAGAATACTGAATGAAGTTCAAGAAATTTTTTTTTTACAGTTTTTTTTTATCCTTAGAGTATATTCTACTGAATTTATTGTTTCATTCTGCAAATATAAACAAATACTTTTTGTTTATTTACACTTGTATCTTTGGTATATGCTACTAGAAGTAGGAATATTGGGCCGAAAGATTAATGCATTTGTAACTTTGTTAGATATTGACAAAGTCCCCTTACAAAGCTTGAACTATTTTGTATGTCCATCAGAAATGTATGGGAGAACCTAGTTTTCTCACAACCTTGCTAACAGAATATAATGTCAAATTTGGGAGTTCTGCCAACAGATAGGTGAGAAATGGTATTTCAATATGATTTTAATTTATATTTTATACTGTATTTTTTTCTGGAATATTGCTAATGCTACAAAGTTTGCCTTTTAATAGATACTGCTGATTCTTGGAAAGGGAAATGGATTTTATTACATGGATTTGACATTAATTATATTCTGTGTTGAGTTCTTGATCAATTATAATCAATTACATCTGCATTACATATTAACTAATGTAAATTCAGAGACTGGCTATCTATATCATGGGTTAGCTCAACCCTTATTTTCTTTCTTCCTTCTTGTGCCATGTCGTCTGTGGCTATTTTTACCAGTAATTAATGCTTTTCTCATTAGCTGACTACTCAGTCAGTAAAAAACATAATGAAAACAACTAAATCAGTCATTCAGCATTATAATTAGTTAAGTTTCTCCCTTGGCTTGTTGATTTTAATAATGCATGTTAACTCTCTACCACCTTCGAAAACTGAGTATTACCTGAAAGTTCCATGCCCTGATAACATATGCTTTAACAGACTCTCTGGTGAATGGAATGAGAAAGCCGTGGTTTGCATGAATGAGTTTCCATTTCTGAACTGTTTTTCATGCTTCTGTTCATATTTGTAATTGAGATTATAGGGTTAGTAAGGCAAACAATCACTGAGAGGAGAGTGTTTTCAGGCACATGGCAGGGAACTTGGATGAAGAACAAAGCCTTAATCACAGCTATTAGAAGTGTAGGCATCTGCATAACAGTTTTATTATCAATAACATATATCACCAGTTCTCTTGTTCTTGATGTATACTGATCATCAGTTAACCAGATAATGCCCACTATTTGCCAGAGGAACATCAGACTCTGAAACCTAACTGGTAAGATGCAAATGTTGGGGGCAGGTGTTATGTGTAGGGTGCTCCAGTTGACTTCCCCTGTACTAGACTAAGGGTAGCTGCAGTTGCAGCCCTGCCCTGTGTGAAAGCATGGGAATATGCTCTGAGAGGCTGGGGAACTGATTTCCTGAGGCTGCCACAGTCAGAGTGCTAGTGGTTGTATCTCTTTAGAAGTCTCCTGCAAGAGTCTCCTGATGGAAACTTTCCCTTTATACTGTTAGGTCCTTGAAGACAGGATCATGCCTTGCACACCTTTAGTCCCTACGTAGGACTCATATTTCCTCTCAGATCAGAGGATGCTGAAACCTTGACAAGCGGTGGCCTTGGTCAGTGGTTATTTTTCTCCCACAGTTGTTCAGGGGAAACCAGTTAGCGCCATGCGGGCAGGGGCCACATGTTTTGCCTACAATTGTATGAGGTGTGATCCTGATGCAGGGTGTGTGTGTGTGTGTGTGTGTGTGTGTGTGTGTGTGTGTGTGTGCGCTGGGATTCATGGTCTTGTAGCACCGAAGAATGAAGACATGGACCAGAGAGGTAAAGTTTTTAGCAGAGGATAGTTTTATTAGAGCAGAGAGTAACAGCCCTCAAAACAAGAGGGGGTCCCGACTGGGATGCCCGCTAGTTAGGGCAAAAGCTTTGGTTTTTATACCTTTTGAATGGCTGGGGAGAGGGCCTGGCTGGCACCTGTTGGGGCCACATTTGTTGATCAGCTCCGAGGAGGTGTTTCCTCAAAACTGCCTAATTTCCTTAGAGCTTAATCAGCTTAATCATTGTCTCTGCTCTGAGAGGAGCAGGTTAGCTGAGACTGGCTTTGAAGAAAGGACTCCTGACAGTCTTATGTTAAATAACCTCTTTGGAGATATGCATTCTACCTGGGGATCCCAGACTTGGAAAAAGAGGCCTTTCTCCTCCCCCACCTGAGTTTGTTTCTCTGGTGGGTCCTGTGATTTAAAACTGTGTGTCAGCTAATAAATGATTTCCCTGGCTTTGTTATGGTTTCCACCCTGATTCCCTCTACTGTGGCAATTTCCTGACTGCCTATAATTTTCCTATCTCAATCCAACAGTGCAGTGAATGTTGAAATTATAAAAAAATTATTACAGTAAAAGACACATTGCCATTAATCCCCCTCAAAATATTCCCCCTCACTTCGAACACACTTATCCCATCGTTCTCTCCACTCTCTGAAGCATTTCTGGAAGTCCTCTTTCATGAGTGTCTTTTGTTGCTCTGTCGTGGCTGACTTGTTGTCCTGAATCATTTTGACTTTAGGGAAGAGCCAGAAGTCGCACTGTTACCGGAGAGCAGACCCTTCTTGAAGTGATGTCCAGGCTTGGTATCCACAGCAGGGGTTGAACCTGGTGGTGTCCAGGCTAGATTCTCAGACTGGGGGTCGAACCCGGGCCTTCGAACAAAACTGGGAATCTTAGCTGCGCCAGCTAGATGCCAGATCCGGTGAATAAGGTGGATGAAGACACACCATCATGTTTTTATTTGATAAAACTAGCCATATAACATCTCTCTGTCAGTTCACTGTTGGATTCCCAGCCCATTTCAAGGCCAGGGCTGTGCCTGGTTATGAGAAAGGCTCCTTGCCTTGACACTGCACAAGAACTTCCAGCAGGTAAGTAGCAGAAAGGGAGACGACTGATTTAACTGCTTCAATTCACCCTTCTTTGCCCACTTCTTTGAAACAACAGTGTCTTGCTTTCTCTTTCTAAACATCTAACATGATATTTTTAAAAATTAAAGTGTTCCTATGATTTTGTTCCCTTGGCTAATAATTTATTTAAAGTGGATACAAGACCCAGTTCTGGCAAATGATATGGAAGTAGAGCTGACCTGGGAGGGGTTCTTTTTCTGAAGAACAAGACAAAGTCACAAAGGGAAAGCTCTTGTCTCCTCCCCCTTTTTATTGGCTTGAATTGGGGGAATGCAGGAGCAGCAGCAGCAGCCCTCCTGAACCTTGGTGACAAGCTTGAGGACAAAAGCCAGCACACTAAGCACAGCAGGGCGGGAAGAGAACTGAGTCCCTGATGGCATCATTTTGCGGCTGAACTGATGTCAGCAACAGCCACCCTCATGGGCTCGTGTTGTGAGAAAACTATTATTTGTTTAAGCTTGAATTTGGGTTTTCTTTTACTTGCAGAAGCATGAATTTTTAACTTGTAGTCAATGTTATCTTTTTAGCACATCAGTCTGGTCTTATTTCTGTTGGGGCTCCTCGCTTGTGGGTTGTGAGAGAATTCACAAGGCAGGTAGAAATAAAGAAGGAAGATTTATTAGAGTAAGAGAGGGGTCAGCTGGGCAGCATCTGCTGGAAACGACTGCAAACTCCTGCGTCTCGATTCAGGATGTAAATTATTCGGCCCCGCAGTGGAATTATCTGTTGAGTTCATGGAAGGGGGAGCAGTTAAACTGGTTGTGGCAACCTTTGCATATGTTATGTAGATTTAAGTTGGAGCCAGGAGTGGATCCCATACAGATGCAAAACCTCTCCCAAGTCACGGGGCCAGCACTGGGCCCAAGTAAATAGAAACATTGAAACTGGTCTGCATAGTAAATGTATAGGAAGAAGAATAAATAAAAAAGTTCCAAGCTAGATTACAGTTGTTAATTAGAATTACACCAGAGATCCAAACCTCAAAACAGAAGATTCAGTGCCACCATTACAATCCCCTCTCATCAATTTCTAGGTATTATCTCATCTAACACTGCACCCTGACATTCACAAATTTGTGGCCCGAACCTCTCTTACAATTTTATTTTTCCTTTTGTCCCAGCTTTGAGCTGTATACTTTCCCCTGCCCACCACAGGATGTCCACCTGTACTTTTCTCTAAATGGTTGGGTAGTCTACTCTGATAGAAACATTATATTTTTAAATGTAGGAAAAAATAATGTATGGGGGACCTATTATGTGCTATGTGTCAGCCCCTCTCGACAATGTGTCAGCCCCCCCCCACCCCCACACACACCAGGTATGTTGTATACCTTACTTCACTGACTCTTCAAAGCAGCCCAGTGTGGTAGGTATTAGCCTCTTCCCCCACCCCTTTTACAGCAGAGGAAACTTAAGCACAAGTTAGGGAACCTGTCCGCGAGGCCTCTTGGCCAGCAATTGGTAAAGCCAGTTTTCACATCTAGGCCTATTGGATACTCAGAATATCCTTGCACTTGGTGGGGATGGGGGTGGTCAGGCCTGTATTTGTCATGTTCTTAGTTGCAAACAAAGTAATGCACTCTACTACTGATGTAGGATTTGTGATATTTGTGATCGTGTGTGTGCACTGGGATTGTGGTCTCGTGGAACCGAAGAATGCAGGCACGGACAAGAGAGGGAAGGTTTGCAGCAAAGGGTAGTCTATTAAAGCAGAAAGAGTTACAGCTCTCAAAGTGAGAGAGGGTACCGAAACTGGGATGCCAACTAGCTAAAGCAAAGGGTTTTGCTTTTATATTTTTTCTTGTATACCTCGTGAGAAGAGCTGGCTGGCACCTATTAGTACTGTTATTAGCCTGGAGGGGGGCTTTTGCAATAGCCCATTTGTCCCAGAACATAATTGGGCTGGGGTGCATTATTTTAGGACTAGCCCAGCTGTCTCAGAGTTGGTGTTTCTGCTGTGGCTGGGATTTGTTATTTTAAGGCATATGCTTTGAAGATATGTATTCTACCTGGGGATTCCTGACTGTCTTATGTTATGCTAACTAACCTGCCTTAATCCCCCCACTCTGAAGAAGAAACCCTAACTTCTGACTTTTTTGTTATAGGCTTGAAAAAAAAAAGGCTTTCCTCTTCCTCCACCTAAGTGTGTCACTCTGGCAGGTCCTGTGACTTAAACCTATCTGCCAGCTATTAAAATGATTTCCCCTGGCTCTGTTATGGTTTCTACCCTAATTCCCTCTACTGTGGCAATTTTCCTGACTGCCTATAATTTTTTCTATTTCAATGCTTCATTTAAGTAAAAAGAGATTTATTTCAAGGTGTAGGATAGCTTACAGAATTTCCACGAATACCAGGGACCAAGTTTGAATGCTGCACAACTTGAAGAAACACCCAACCGCACCATGGACTGTCAACACAGAAACCTCTCCTCTACGCGGAGGCTTAATCACTGGGCGTCTGTGACATGAGGACCTGCTCCATAGACCCTCTGCCACAGCAGCCCTGGAAGAATCAAATGCCTCAGCCGCAAGAGCCAATCGGCCTCAGTGCAGCTGCCTCCTCACAGGTCACATCTGTAACTATGGCCACAATGGAGACCTTACTTTTCCAGCAGCTAGAGTGCAGAATGACAAGCTAGATGGGGTTGGAACTGGCACTGAATAGGAGGAGGATCTGCCATAGGCTTCCTTAAAGAAAGATCTTTCTTTATAGCAGAGTTATTTAATTGGTTAGCGCCACAAGTCAGAGAGAGCAAATGGAGTGCAATTCAGCGGCATCTCGGGAAGAACCAGTAGTGTTAGAATGATTGAAATGGAATTACAGGAATGAGGACCACGACCAATGAATGAAGGATGCCTCCCATGGGGGGAAGAGGAGGAAATAGTGGTTTCTTGCCATGGGTTAAGGAGTTACTCTTGGAATTTCTTTTAGGTAACTCCATACATCAACTTATTAAAATATTCACATATTTCCTTTTTAAATAAGATGGTGATCTGCTTCAAAGAAATACGTTTTCTGTTTTAACCTGTTTTAAATGTACTTCTGGAAGAATATGGCCAAACTAAGCCTCTCTTCTGCTCCTACCTGAGTATATGAAAAGCCAACCTGTGGGACATCCCTTCTATGTTGCTGTGATCTTACATGAGGTGTGGAATGAAAGGCCTAGCTGGTTAGAAGTCTTGTTGAACTGAAAGGGTGGGGAGAATGCCTTCTAACTGATCCCACACTCAACACCCTAGTCATAGGCACATTTTAACACGTTAAGAAAACCTGTAAATCTCTTCATTGATTAGTCTGTGCTAAACTGTGTTCTTTTGTTGTTGTTTGTCTATTTTTCTTTCAAGGGCAGTGATCATTTGTTTAATACCACCATCTAGCCGACGGGTTGTCCTATAACCTGTCAAGGGCAATGACAAGTGACAAGGATATTGCTTTCCCTGAAGGATTTTGGGGGGCTTTTCATGCCCCCTCGCAGCAGAGTACTGACAGAAAATGTCAGGCCACTGGCGAGGCATCTCCAAGTGGCAGCTTGAACATTTCCTGCTGCTGCCAGAAACCAGATACCATAGAGTGAAGCTCTTCTTTGCATTCAGCACCTCCCCTGTTCATTCATTTTCAGAGCCTGTTTTTCCTTTGACAACACTTCTCAGAGAGAACTGTGACAAGTGTGTAAATGAACTGTCTGTTCCTACTTTCCTGTACGACAACATGTCTACTGTCTTAAATCCTCAAACATAGCAGCTTCTAGTTCATTTTCTTGATATATTCATTATGGTAGCTATGCTGAGGGTTATCAAGTCAAATATTTTATTAGTGAAAATCTCAAAAGATAAAGCATGTCTCTCTGCAGCATTGCATGCCTTTCATAAAGTTTGCTATGAAGTTACTTTTAAATGAATCATGCTTTTAAAAAAATTAATATCATCTTACAAAGGTGAAATTTCATGCTTGTAAAAACAAGGGTCAATATATAAGTAAACAGCAGAATGCAGCAAATTAAGGAAAAAACTTTTAAAGCAAAAGGGAACATCAATAACAATTTCAGCACAGATATCAGATTCAATGTTTGTTGGAGTAAAATCATGTTATTTGAACATTAATCCTCCTGGGTTATTAGACCTTGTTACTAGGTAACCCTTTTAATATCTCAGATCTATTGCTTTTAGCCATTTGTGGCAAAGGGGGTTGTGTTTTGCTATTTACTCATCAATTTGGCTTATTTTGTTAAAGAGTTGTTTGTACAGTAGGTCTCACTGCTTTCAGAATATCTGGTACATAAAATGCTCAATTGGTGTCTTTCATGTTAGTTTTATGCTATTGTTGGTGAGCCTGGGGCTGAATCTTATCTCCAGATCCAGGCCTACTGCCTGGGCCATAATACATTATCAGTGACTGAATGACTTAACCTCAACCCCTTCATGCTGTGAAAATAACCACTTCCCTATTTAAAAAAAAATTTCTATAAGTTTGTATGTCAGCATAGGAGTTGTTATTTAAATGGCATAATATCTAGTAATTAACATTAAAAGATGAGATAAAAGTGAGAAAAAAGAAGAAAGTAGATCACTGAGAAGAAAGTCATAGAAGTTTGGATAATAAGAATGTTCGATTGAACAGTTTAGTTACTAGTTAAGGAGTGGTGTAGACTAGAGCAGGGGTTGGCAAACAGTAGATAGTTGGCCAGATGTGGCCCAATGCCTGTTTCTGTAAAGCCCATGAACCAAGAGTGGTTTTTATATTTTTAAATGGTTGAAAAAAACCAGAAATCTACTTTGTGACATGTGAAGAATTATAAGAAATTCAAATGTCAGTGTCCATAAATACGATTTTATTGGAACAGAGCTGCTCCATGTGTTTAAGTATCTTCTAATGGCTGCTTTCACACTTCAATGGCTAAGTCGAGCAGTTGTGACAATCATATGTGTGTGTATATATATATATATATATATATATATATATATATATATATCTTTTATATATAGTTGACTGCAAAATCTAAAATGTTTACTAACTAGCTTTTCCAACAAAGGTTGTTGACCCATGGACTAGACTTCTGAGTTTAAATTTTGATACTTCTCTCTCCTCGCCTCTCCTTTCCTACACTCCCCTTTTCTGTGCACAACTTTGGGAGGCCCGATCTAAACTCTGAGATGGCATCTGGTTAAAGTGAGGGTCTTGCTTTCTACCTGAGTCTGAAGTAGAAGAGGCCCGGGAAGAGCAGAGAGCTTTATAGAAGACAATCCTGGGTTTAGATTCTGGCTCTGCTGGTTATACTTGTATACCTTTACTTAATGGGCATCAGTTTTGTCATCTGTAAAATAGGGATAGTACTTCATAGATGTATAGTGTGTAGTAAAAAAAAATTGAATATGTACAGTACCTCATATATACTATTTTCTCAATAAATTCTAACTTCCTTTACAATTCCCTAAGAAACAATGCTCTATGCTTATGGTTGTTTGCCTAAATTCATAGCGATGATTTGGGGACAACGAACTCTTTGCATGGAGGAATAGTTATTTTCTGTGGGTCCTTTCTGATGGGGTGATTTAAGGGACCCTCTCTGGCTTAAGTGGAATTCTTCTCAAGGCTGCATTAGGGCACCTTTACCCAGGGGTCTGAGGAGGTCTGCCTTGCACAAGCAATATTGTGGCTGATACCCAGAATCTGTTCTTACATGTGACTTTTCATTGTTTCATTAAAATTTATGAACTTTGTTTTCATTTCCATGTAGTGTTCTCTCTTTTTTTTATATAAACAATGTAATCTCATTATTTTATTGTATTTCTTTTTTTGTAGAGATCCCTAACACAGTATACATTCTGCAGCCCATGGATCAAGAAGTAATTTCAGGGCTGGTCGAGTGGCGCGTTGGTTAAGAACTGGCTTGGGATGCCAGAGGGCTCCGGTTTGGATCCCACATATGAGGGCCAGTGACACTGCCCTCCACAGCTAAGATACTGAACAACAGCTCAACCTGGAGCTGGGCTGCCGTGGGTTGCCGGCGACCACGTGGGCTGCAGTCCCCTGCTGCAGTGGGCTGCCATAAGCTACCATGTGTAGCCAGCAGCCAGCGTGAGTGGCCAGCAGCTGCCGTGAGCAGCCGTCCAGAGGCCGGCGACTGATCTGCCTCACCCGGGAAGAGCGCAATGATGGTGCCAGCTTGGGCCAGTGAAGCAACATCCTCTACAACTAGACTGAAGAACAACAACAAAAGAAACAACAGCATCTTGTCTGTTCCCCTTCCCCCGATTCCCCAATAAAATCTTTTTAAAAACCCCAAAAAAACCCCAACAATTAAAAAAAAAAGTAATTTCAACTTTTAAGTCCTACTATTTAAGAAACACATTTTGTAAGGTTATATTGCCATAGGTCATATCACTCATGAATCTGGGCAAAGTAAATTCAAAACCTGAAAAAGATTCACTATTTTAGATGCCAGTAAGAATATTCATGATTCATGGGAAGAGGTCAAAATATCAACATTAAAGGGAATTTAGAAGTTGATTCCAACCCTCATGGATGACTTTGAAGGGTTCAAGACTTCAGTGGAGGAAGTAACTGCAGATGAGGTGGAAATAGCAAGAGGACTAGAATTAGAAGTGGAGAATATAGATATGACTGAAATGCTAATCTCATGGAAAACAAAACAAAACAAAACTTTTATGGAAGAGGAGTTGCTTCTTATAGATGCGCCAAAAATGGTTTTTTGAGGTGACATCTACCCCTGGTGAAGATGCTGTGATGATTGTCGAGATGACAACAAAAGATTTAGAACATTACATAAAATTAGTTGATAAAGCAGCAGCAGGTTTTGAGAGGACTGACTCCAATTTTGAAAGAAATTATACTGTGGGTAAAATGCTATCAAATAGCATCGTATGTGACAGAGAAGCTTTTCATAAAAGCATCAATCGATACAGCAAAATTCATTGTTGCCTTAGTCTAAGAAATCACTGCAACCAACCCAACCTTCATCAACCATCACCCCGATGAATCAGCAACATCAACATTAAGGCAAGACCCTCTACCAACAAAAAAATTACAATTCATTGAAGGCTCAGATGGTGGTTAAAATTTTTTAGCAATAAAGTATTTTTTTTAAAAGATTTAATTGGGGAATTGGGGAAGGGAACATTGTGTTTTTCCAGGACCCATCAGCTCCAAGTCAAGTTGTTGTCCTTCAATCTTAGTTGTGGAGGACACAGCTCAGCTCCAAGTCCAGTCACTGCTTTCAATCTAGTTGCTGGGGGCCAAGGTTGGGGGTTGGGGTGTGTGTGCAGCCCACCATCCCATGTGGGAATCGAACCAGCAACCTTGTTGTTAGCAGCACGTGCTATCACCAGCTGAGCCGCCCGTTGGTAGCTCAGCGGCCACTTAGCTCAAGTTGCTTTCTTCAATCTAGTTGCAAAGGGCGCAGCTCACTGGCCCATGTGGGAATCAAACCAGCGACCCTGTTGCTCAGAGCTCATGCTCTTAACCAACTAAGCCTCTCAGCCGGCCCATAAACCTAACTTTTATATGCACTGGGAAACTAAAAAATTTGTATGACTCACTTTATTGCAATATTTGTAATAAATCAGTTTTGCAAAAATCCATCTGTAAGCCCAAAATCTTTCCTTTCCATCATCCAAGCTGTTTGGCAGTACCCTTTCATAGTGACACTCACTAAGCTCTGTGATTTGCTTTGTCCAATAACACAGTAGGTTTGATTGGCCATCAAATCAAGGGAAAGGAAGAAGAACGTAACTTTTGTTTTGATTTTATTTGTTTGGGGGGGTAAGCGTATGGTGGGGTAGCATAAAGACAAGGTGGGGAGAACAGGTTGGGGAGAAGGGTAGCAATGAGCATGATTTCCACAGGGGCCCTCAGAAACTTAGAAGCTGATCCCTGGAGTTGCCCAAAAAGAGAGGGTATCCACGACTAGGGGATTTCTGTGCCCAGGAGAGTCTTAGGAGTGGAGCCTTCATACCCTATCAGCTATACTTGCACTTGACTAGCAACATGCCCATGATCAGTGTCCCAGGTTCTATACCTGTTTCTTCTCATAGAGCACCTTGTTCTTCCCTGAACTTGCATTAAACTAGTGATTGCCCCACTACAAGACTTTGCTAGATCTCTCATTCATTACCTTATATGAGCATCCTCTGTAACCATGCCCTAAGACTCCTGAGTGTGAGGATGAGGATAGCTCCTGATTCAGTTAGTTGGGCTATTTAGAGTTTTCTAATGCATGCTAAGAAGCTGAACAGAAGTATCTTGACTCTTCTGGTTTTTGTGTAGTGTGAAATTCATTTTCCTGGAAAGTTATTTATTTATTTAATTTTAATTTTTTTTTAGCTGGGCCATCCTGCCTACTGGTTGGCAGCTCAGCTCGGGCCCATGTGAGAATCAAACCAGCGACCCTGTTGCTCAGAGTTCGCACTCTTGAGCGAGCTCTAAGCAACTGAGCCACTCGGCCGGCCAGAACGTTTTTTACTCAATGAATGTTTGCACTTTGAAAGACCGTATACTTTTTAAAATGTACATATAATTGACATGTAACATTATATTAGTTTCAGGTATATAACACCTAAATTCCTTACTCTAACCTGCTTAAATCTTATCGTGTTTTCCTTCAAAAACTTAAAAACTGAACATATATTCTACTTCCTAAGTGTCAAATATTATTCTATTCACAACAATCTCATTAGTAGTTATATTATTACCCCCTCTTTCAGAATGAGGCAACTGAAATCAACACAGCTAGAAAGTGGCAAAGTTGGATTTGACTGAAGCTGACTAGCTTCTGCTCTTAACCACTATGCTGTATCCTGCCTGTCAATGTTACAATTTGGAATTATTGTATTAACTTATCTTTTTGTTGCTGTTTGTTTTTGCTTTTTTGTCTATTTTGTTAGTTTGTCCCTCCCAGGGCAGAAGCTCCATGAGATCAGGGACCATTGACCATTGACACCACATTGGTCATTGATTTCACAGTGCCTGCTATTGTACTTAGGACATAATGGGTACTTAATAAACATCTGTTTAATAATTGAATGAATGACTGAAAGCAAGACAATGCAATATTTATGCTGACAAAGTTTGTTTGGTGAGAGGTTGGTTTACCGTACTAAGTCACAAAATACAATTTTTCCTAAATATCTGTAAGTAAGAAAGTTCCATAAGTAATTGGAGGCTGTTAGGATAAAGAAATATGAGGAAACCATACTTCCAAGAATGGTTTAAGAAATAATTTTCTAGGTAGGTGTCATTGATATGTCTATATCTATGTCTATCTCTATCCAAATCTATTCTTATTTATCTGTATTTATACCCACACCTACATTTCTATGTCTATATCGTATATATACATGATATGTATAATATATATATATATGAGAAAGAGAAAAATATAACTACACAGGACTACAAGAGTATGATGTATAGTATTAGGAAATAAGTTTAATTTCTGCAAGTTAAATACCAACATAGAAAGGATCAAAGTTGTAATAAGCAAAATCTTAAAGTGTTAGGATAGCGTATATGTTTGAATGAAGTCAGACTGACTATGTTAACAAAAACGTATCAATCAGAAAAATGGTATAGGACAGACAGAGCATAAGGAATGGGCAACAATGGAACTTAGAAAAAGGAGAGTCACAGAGAAAAAAATCTCTTCTTCATACTATCCAAAGCAGCGGTTCTCAACTTGTGGGTCGTGACCCCTTTGGGGGTCGAATGACCCTTTCACAGGGGTCGCCGGGTACTCATATGTGGGCGTATCTGCATGTGGGCCTGGAGACGGATAGAGGAACAGTGTCTCGGTTCCTAAGACCATCGAAAATATGTGTTTTTCTGATGGTCTTAGGCGACCCCTGTGAAAGGTTGAGAACCGCTGATCAGGAGGAAAGGGAGACACAGGCAATCTACTCCAAGTGCTATGATCCCTTTGAAAAGGCTATGCTTATACTTTGTGGAGGGATGGCCAGGGGCATACTGGGAGGAAGGCAGTTTTAGCTAACTGCAATGACAGGTTTCTTCTCTTTTCTCTTCAGCAGTTCATGATCATTCACCGTTGTGACACAGGGTAGGCGCTATAAGGGCACACAAGTGGGACTTCTCAGCTGCCATGCATGGGTGAAATGATGTCATTATCATCTCTGCTTCTCTGCCAGATTAGAGTTCATGGTGGTCGCAAGTCTCAAGTGTTTTCTCCATTTATTTATTTACCTATTTATATTTATCGCAGAATATCACGTTGTGATTGTCAGCATCTGGAAGGGAGCTTTCTTGTGTTTTGGGAGGCGCCGGAAATCACACCATCAGCAACTGCCGTTTTTACTTGACCATGCACACAATGATCCGAGAGTGGAGTCCTGCTTTCTACCTGAGGAAGCTGTGTGTGTGTGTGTGTGTGTGTGTGTGTGTGTGTGTGTGTGTGTGTGTGTGTGTGTGTGTGTGTTGAGCACCTTCTGGCCGCTGAGAAAAAACTGTGTAATAAGTGCCACCCAGGAGAGAGGGAAGGAACTGGTCAGACCCTTGGTCTATTGATCCCCCAGCTTCCCAGTTACACAGAAATGGCTTTTTGCTTCTATTGCTTCCTTTCTTCTTGGTTGTTCTCTATTCTTGTGTCTTCTCTATTCTTATTCTCTTTCACTGACTTTGCCTTCACCTCCTTTTGTGACTTTTCATATTGGTTCATATTGATGAAAGTGGTTATTTTTTGAGCAATTAGTATTTAGTTGCTGGATTTGTATTCGTAATGAGTGAAGGTGAAGCCAACATCATGACCCAGTTCATGATGGAGTTATGATTAAATTTGGTTTCACCACTTCAGAGTTGCCTGACTTCGGGCAAATCACTTAACTTCCCTGTGTCTATCTTTCATCATCTGTAAAGTGGGATCATGGTTCCTACCTCAAAGAGTTTTTAGGATGGGAGAATGTATGTAGCATACTCAGAGGAATACTTGGCACATGGTCTCAAGAACTATTAGCTCTTATTATTTGAAAAATGTGTATTGTAGGGTATTGGAAATTTCATGCAGTTTCCTTTACTGAAGAATCCATAGAATACGTAATGGCACCTAGAGGCTTCTTCCTAGAAACCTTGGGTGAGGTCAAGCAATCTTTAGAGAAGACTTTCCTGAGGTTGGCAATAAAGTTATTTGTTGAGAGTGTGAGGCGAACCAGGCCAAGCTAGGGAAAGGAGGGGAGAGGAGGAAGAGGGAAGGAGGCAGGGGTGGAAGAGTGAGCCGTGGGCGCGCCCGGCAGGCTTTGGAAGCACAGCGTTTGGGTCCAGGAGTCCGGGGAAGGAAGCTGAGAGCTCAGGCTGCGAGAAGGATGCTCGGGCCCCGAGCGCGTTAGTTACTATTTGCTTTTCTTTGGGAAAGGCGCCGATTCCTGACAGTTTGCAGAGCTTGGGCTCACAGCTCAGCGAGAGAGCAGGGGTACCCACGCACCGTCGCGGGCTTGGACGTCCACTCCGGCAAAGCCCTGCGAGGAACTGCGGGCGGGGCAGGGCGGAGGCTGCCTCCCGGCGCGTCCCCGGGTGCAGTTGACAGCGGCGCCCAGCGCAACCCCCCGGCGGGAGGTGCCTCGGGATGTAACCATCTGATCCCTTCCTTCCCCCCCCCCCCCCACCCCAAGCGCTGACTCCATCCGCCTCCCCGCCCCCTGCTCAGCGTCCCGGCCAGGCGCGAAGGGAGGGAACGGGCCGGAGACTGCATCATTCTGCACCGGCTGCAGCACAGCCAGAGGGAGCAGGTGGAGCAAGACGCGAGCCGCGAGCCGCGAGCCGAAGCGCGCCGGGCCCGGGGGGAGACTGCAGTGACGCTGCCCGGGAGACATGGCGGCCAGGCGCCTCTGAATAAGCAGAATCCCGAGCCCCTCGCCGCCCCGGGCCGCCGCAGCCCTGGCCATGCCGCACGGCTGCTGACCGCACGCAGGGGCAGGCCCAGAGGACACATGCGGCAGCTGCTGCCGCCTTGCCCCTGATCCTCTCCCCTGCGTTCTCCATGTTGCATTTCACGCCAGTTTCTCGGGTAGTGTAGCTAGCTGCATTGCTCTGCTCGTTCACCCAGCCACACTTTTCTTTTCCATTTTGTACCCTTCCTTCCCCATTTCCTGCTCCCTTACCTGCCTGCTTTGCATCCATCTCCCCCACCCTGTCACCCGCCTCCTGCCTCCATCCACCGGGGCTATGGCTGCAGAAGAGGTATTGCAGACTGTGGACCATTATAAGACTGAGATAGAGAGGCTGACCAAGGAGCTCACAGAGACGACCCACGAGAAGATCCAGGCTGCCGAGTACGGGCTGGTGGTCCTGGAAGAGAAGCTGACCCTCAAACAACAGTATGACGAGCTGGAGGCTGAGTACGACAGCCTTAAACAGGAGCTGGAGCAGCTGAAAGAGGTGGGTTGTGTGTCACCTACTCCCTTCTCGGGCCCGGTCTCCAGTCCTCCCCTCCCCCCCAACGCCCACTCATCATTTATAAAGAAGTCGGAAAAGATGCTATTGAAAGGACTGTTTCTTCATCTTAGAGCTCTTTGTTGATAAGAGAAGATTGAAAGAGTCCATTGTTTTTTCCCACAAGAGGAAAATTGCCCAGGAAATGAATGTATAAGCTGGAATTTGGGATGCAATAGCTGTGGGGGAGGGAGAGTCTTAAGAGTCTTGAAGTCTCAGCACTCTTAAGGCGACATTCAAGTAGGTTGGAATGTGTAAATCAAACTTCTGAAAACTGCTGTTAGTGCAAAGCCAGGTTTCGGTGACAATCCCATAATCCACAAAGGCGATAAACAGGCTTGTGCTGAGGACCCACAATTTCAGGAGGTAGAATCCGTGGCACCTCTCAGCCTTCTGCTGAATGTAACCTCTCTGATGAGAGAAGGAGCTGTTAGAACATCCCGCCAATCCCACCTGACAAAGGCCGGGCAATCTTGCTTTTCCTTGGCTTTAGTTATTCTTGTCAACTGGCTGCGGGAGAAAAACAACTCTGCTGGGTGATCCCCGCTGCCTTGCTGTCACCTAAGTGAGGCAGGCTGGGCCTTGCACAAGTCCTATAAGGTCACCCTGACCAGGGAAATTTTATCTTCCCTACCCAATGGTCTGAAGAATGGTATAGATCAAGTACGTGGGTAGCTGTGCATTTCAAATGAGGCTCTTGTTTTGGAAATGGCTGTATTTGTCCAACTGGAATATCACAAACACTTGTCCTCTTTAATCTTTTGGCATTTGGCTTCTTTGAAAGACTGGCTAATGGAAGAAAATACTGAATATGCTTTGATTTCCTATCAATATACATATTATTGAAGGAACTCAGCCTTGTTTTATCTGATTCCTGAGGCACTATGGGTAGCAAGTAACCAGTTATAAATTATTTAAATGTACACACAGCTTTTCTTTGTGGCAAGTCTTTATTTTTAGGTGCATATTGGCATTTTAAATGTTAATCTTAATTTGATATATAATATATCAATAATGTTTTTTCTTATAATGTTCTCAAACTGTTTTTTGGGGAGGGACGTATTGTTTTGAGTTGTTACAAACATTATTTATGATATAACTAATCAGCTTGACTTCTGATTTAGTACATAATATGGGAAGCATTTATACTTTTAGGTACATCTTATTTTTATTCTGATGCCTAAATGCCAAAAAATAAATGTAAAAATCCTACCTAAAAATCTGATTTTTGTGTATCAGGCTGTGCATTTCTAGTTCATGTTTGTCTTACCATGTACATGTCTTAACAATAGCTGGACTTACTGATATCTTCCAACTTAGATTAGGTCCTAGGCTGATATGTTCAAATTCAGTGATGCTAAACCTTGTGAAGTCAGGAAAAAGGATGGTGATTGTAATTCTCAGAGATGTTTTGTTGCTGAGATATTTTGATGTTGTCTACACCTATCAACACTGCTTTGCCAAGACAAGGAAGTACAAACCAGTCAGTGTTAAGCCATCACCTCCTTGATAAAGAACGGAGACTTAATTTAATGAAATTTGATGAAAAGGAGTATAACTGTTAACTGACTTTCTGCTCCATTTAAACAACTCTTCTAGGGTTTTGTTTTCTGTGTCATCGCCCTTACCTTGCATAGTAAATGTTAATACTGTTACTAGACTATGAGCTCTTAGGCAAGGAATCTGTCTTAATTTACTTTGCACCCAAAGTCTTTAACACAGAGTCTAACATAGTGAGTGTGCAATAAATATTTTATGAAAGAATAAATTTATACTGGAAGAAGATACCTTTATCAAGCATTCACTAGTCAGTATTGGTTAGTGTCAGAGAAAAGACTAAAAAAATTAGAAAGTATAGGAAGTGACTAGTGTTAAAAACTACCTGTATTACTTTCTTCAGCAATAATGGGAAAAATGAGAAACCAGTGTTTTGTAGGAATAGTATAACACTGGTTTCTTAATACAGGATAATGCAAATACCAATTATAATTTTTTCTATAAAAATTTTGAGGCATATTTTTTTCTGTATAGCAGGAGCTTAATAAGAATTTATCAGGATGATATTTACCTAATGATACTTGTTTACATGTGTGTTTTGAGTTGCAGTTAGCATAAATGTAATGCAGTTTTAGGTTCCTAATGACTGGATTATACAATTATATACCAGTATGGCAATAAAATAATCATTATACTTCATTATTTGATAGTGAGACCTGTTATTTTTATCTTTTAACTAACATCATGTGTGCTTAGTTTGGAGAGTTATTTAAATGAGCTAAATCAGTCTCAATAATTCTTCCTGTTTAAAAAGTAAATCCACAATAATTGTGCAAACGAAGATATTCTAGTGATGATGTCACACAGAAGTCATTTTTGAAAAATATGCTTTGTGAGTGCTCTGATTTTTTTAAAAGAAAGTTTTGTTCATATTTAGGTATATAGTAAATGATGTTGTATTATATCTATGAAGCCAAGTATAAAATAAACCTTTGGCTTATTTTTAGGCTCTATCAACAAATATGATTCATTTACAAATAATTGGACCAGTTTATGGGAATGTCAACAGAAAAATACTGTACTAAGCCCATGTTGGGCATTGGTAATTTTCAGTGTGGCAACATGGCTCAGTCTTGACAGGTTGTTTTGTTTCTGAGAGTCAGCACCCACTGCTTTCCTCCCCAGGCTGTGTGCTGTTAGGACAATAATACGAGTGAGCAGTGTTGCCTGAAGATGTGCAAATAAATTAAGATAGTGAGGTCATTAGTTTTTTTCTAGCCATGTCTTTTCTCAGTCCAGATTGCTTTTTGGCCTGGCTTGATATCATTTAGGGCTCTGCTCTGTGCCTACATGATTGCTGTAATTCTATTCCCAAGAGAACACGCTTCAAAGAAAAGTACTAAGGATCTGAAAAAAAGATGACTTCTGATGTCATCATGTTCTCCTTTTCATTATCCTTGGTCAGCTGGACAAAGCCACATGTCCACTACAATACTTGACCATGGCTTTATGATTTCGCAAATTATACTTGCTTTTCAGTGACGAGAGAGGCACGCATGCCCAGTTCTGTTCAGGGCCTGGATGATTTTATGTTTGGGATGTGCATGAATCAGCACGGCGTCTGTCCCCAGACCAAAATAGTGTTTCAAGAAGAGTCATTATTCTAAAATAATTGGAAAACTAAAAATATACATACATTTTTAAAAAAAACCCTAGAATTTAAATTTAAGTTATTTTTTTTAAACTTAAAAAAGTGGTCGAACTTTTAAATATAGTCAAGTTCAAAAAGATCCTAGAGAAAGGAATGATTCAGCATTTCTGGTAGCATTTTAGAAAACATCCGCATGACAATTTTAGAAAAGTTTTGCAGCTAGGTTACAGTAGACTATGGACTAAGAATTTTCAACTCATTTTCTCAAACCTGATCCCAAGGACAGACAGCAGCTGCTGAAGAAGCACTTTCTGGGCGTTGAACAGCTTCTTCTAGAGACAACTTTATGGTTTTTCAGGGCTACAGGGAAACCATTCAAGAAATAAACATTGACCTTACATACTTTTAGAGACTGTCACATTAGGGACCTGATAAAAGCCATTTAATTACCTGGCTTCATCTCTAAAGAGCTAATATTTTACCTTCATATGTTTAGAAACATTGTTAGCTTCTTTATGTCTGTAAATTCTAATCATGAAATCATATTGGGTGGGGGGAACCAGCTTCCTTTTCTAACCTATGAATAGACATATAGAAAGTTAATACCTAATTTATTTAACTAAGCTAATATGTATATTTAAACATGCAGGTAATTATAATAATTTCAAAATTGGAACACAATGTCTACAAAGTACAAAAGTGTATTTAAGGGGACAGTAAGGCAGAATATTTGTAAGCATGAAATTCTGAAAAAAAAATCTTCAAACCATGACTGCTGTACGTGTTCATGCAGACATGGTGAATGTGATGAAAGATTATAAAATCTCGCTAAATGATATCTGAGGAATAACTATGTCAGAGATGAAATGTTGAGTTGAAATAAAAAGAAGGGATGATGCAAGGTAAAGCAATTGAGTGGGGAAAAATGTGTTTGAAAGTTATTATGTTTGTTTGTTGAAGTTTATAAACCATATGTTGATATATTTTAGATGTTTTAATTAATTTGATAATATATGTGATACTAATAAGTATTTCTTCTTGAAAAACAATAAGAAAAAACATAGTAAAGGACTGTCTCACACATAAGGTTAGACCTGTAAATATGGCTTTGAAGGAGAGGAGGGCATGAAGAGATGCAGTCTTACTATTAAGTAATTAATTACGCGGAAGGAAAGGCATGTGAAGTCAGGTGGCAGGAGATGAAAGTGGGAAAGTGGCAGTAGCCACATTTTGTCTTGGGAATGGGAGACCATTAAAAGGAAATGCAAGGAAACACTTAGTAACTGTGTTTGGTGCCTGAGGTCTTATCTCATTTAATCTTCAAAGTAACTCAGAGGCTTAGTGCCCATTTTTACAGATAAGAAAATAATAAAAATAATAAAGCATTGAACTATGTACAAAGCTCCATTTAGGACTAGGTGCTTTCCATGTCTTACCTCTGATTCTTATAATCACCCTTCTACAAGGTAGTATTACTTGAATTATACAGAAGAAGAAGGTACGTAGGTCTTAGGTTAAGGATTCTTCTTAAAGCCACAAAGCTAAGTAAGTGGTGAAACCTGGTTTGGGGTGGAGCCTACTTTCTTATCACTTCACCATACCACCTGCGAGGGTGAAACATCTGTCACAACTGAAGTTTAGAAGGTCATGGCTGGGTCACAGAGGGTGGATTGGAGCTGTTCAGAGGCAATAGGGATAGTGAGGAGGGGACAAATCGAAGATCTATTTAGGATGTGTAGGATGGAACTTGGTGTGGGCTATGACTGGAGGTGGAAAGTGAGGAAAGGAGTAGAGTTAAGACTCTCAGAATGGATAGAAGGTGGTTCCATTCACAAAGGAAGGTCTTATAGGAAGGAGCAGTTTTAGAGGGTGAAGTTGATGGCAAGGATATGTGAGTCTTTTCAATTCATGTTTTCTTTGCCTGAGATTCAAGTACTCAACTCGCAGTTTAATAAAACAAATGAATACTTTGTGCAATTGGTTGTCATTTTATTCAAACTTTATTTCCGGAATATGGAATATAGAACAATTTTAACTACATGTTCACTAACTAATGCAGATTGTATTCTGAGTTAGGAGTTGTGCAAACTAATAAATAGGCAAAAAAGCTGGGCTGGCACAGTGGGGACCTCGAGGGCAGCATAAGTGGACAATAGCCCTTGTTGATCTCTTTGGTTAGGGGGGCTGGGAGCAGCAACGTGTATCCTTCCCCTACTGATACTTGAAATTGCATTAGCACTTTTATGG
>NW_017731988.1:27979-34308 GCF_001890085.2 Hipposideros armiger
AGCGACTGATCTGCCTCGCCCGGGAAGAGCGCAATGATGGTGCCAACTTGGGCCAGTGAAGCAACGTCCTCCACAACTAGACTGAAGAACAAAAACCGACAGCAACTTGTCTGTTCCCCTTCCCCCAATTCCCCAACACTGTTCCCATCCCCCCAATTCCCCAATAAAAATCTTTAAAAAAAAAGAATGCATGCTGTATCCACTGAGCCATCTGGGCAGCAGCTCAGTTCAAGGTGCTAAGTTCAGTCTTAGTTGTGGGTGGACATAGCCCACCATCAAACAGGCAATCTGTTGTTACACCAGCTGAGCCACCCTGCCACCTGTTGGCAGCTCAGCGACAGCTCAGCTCGGGCACAGCATCACTGGCCCATGTGGGAATCTAACCAGCGGCCTTGTTGCTCAGAGCTCGCACTCTTAAGCCAACTCTTAACCAACTGAGCCACTCGGTCGGCCCCTAGAATTACATTTTTATTTTTTATTTTATTTTATTTTTACAATTACATTTTTTAGACAATGGTCACAGTAAGACATTTCAGGAAAATAATGAAAAGAATTCTAGTCCAACTATATTTTGGCCATCACTGATAAATTCCAAGAGAAAAAAATGTTAAGTTGCGTTTTAATTTATGATGCCAGTGTGATTTAGAAATTAGGAAAATGAGCACCAAAGTAAATACTGTGAGCAGACATGTGTTTTCATAATGCCAAATAACAGTTCATTCATTCTTCTAACAAGGATATATTTAGCCCCTCCTATGTGTTAAGCTTAGTGCTGAGAATACTGTAGAGAGCAAACCCAACAAAAACCTCCACCCTCATGAAGCTTTCGTTCTGCAGGGCTGGGGGGATGATAGGGATGGGGTGAGGAGGAGACACAGTAACAAAATGAATAAGTAAAATAGAATGTTGGATGGCCCCAAATGGTATATAGAAAAATATAGCAGGAAAGAGAGAGATGGCCTGTGAAGCGGGGAAAGGCTGCTATTTTCTTTTTTTAAAGTTGCAGAAAAAGACAGTTTATTAGAAGGAAAAATACATTTCAAAGAAGCAGAAGTGGCCCGAGCAGTAGAAAATGGCTCAAGGGCCATTATTAGAAGAGAAAGTACACTCCAAAGAGTTTGGAGCAGGCCAAGCAAAAGAAGCTCAAAAGGCCCAAGGGACCCAGGGCCAGGGCCAGGGCCAGGGAGTCATTATTAGGATAAAAAGTACACTCCAAAGAGCTTGGAGCCGGCCGGTCCAGCAAAGGAAACCCAAAAGGCCAAGGCTGCTATTTTCAATAGAGTAGTCAGTGAAAGCCACCTTGAGAGGGATGGCAGAGATGCATTCAGTGAGGGGTGAACAGAAAATGAGATCAGAGAAGGAATGGGGTCAAATGATGGAGCAGCTTATAGGTTGTTACCAGAACTTTTGGCTTAGTTATTTATTATTTTTTAAAAAAGATTTTTATTGGGGAATTGGGGAAGGGGAACAGACAAGCTGCTGTCTTTTTGTTCTTCAGTCTAGTTGTGGAGGACGTTGCTTCACTGGCCCATGTTGGTATTATCATTGCGCTCTTCCCGGGTGAGGCAGATCGGTCNCTGTTTTAACATTTAATGTTTAGCATTTGACAGTATTTAGGACTTTTGAATATTTGGAATACTTTCAAAGTGCATCAAAAGTTTATCTTCCTTATGATTTGTTTTGATTTTCAGAAGAAAACTGATGCATAATAGAAAACTTTAAGATGACTACTTCTGTAAATTTTGGCAAGTTTCAGTGAAACTTTATACATTTTGAAGCTATATGGTTGTTTTGAAGTTGGGGGGTGGTCTACTGCCTCCAGAATTTGTTTTCTTTCTTTTCGATGCTTCACAAAGATGAACGTTTATTCTCAGAGACGTCTCCTATTTGAGGAAGATAAACATTCCCACACCAGGAAGCTGCAAACCTATTTACCCCAATGTCCTTTGTTCACCACCCACCTTCAAATGGCCCCCGGCCCCATCAACAGCTCACCTGCCATCTCCTGCTAGGTGATGCCCTTAGTCACTAACCTGACTGAGTGCTGGCTTCACTTCTTTTCTGTCTCCCCTCCCACAAACTCCTAGGATGGGAGAACCGTCTCCAGGTACACCCCCATTACCCTGAGCCCCCTGGGGCCACCTCTGCCTTCTCATACATCCATTTATTGGTTGATTATTCATTAATTCCACTAATCTCCCCCACCCCCCGCCCCCAGGTGTTGGGCCCTGCCCTGGACCATGACCCCGATCAGCCCTGGGGTGTCCCATTCTGCTCTTCCAACTCCCTAATCTGCATCAGAAACTTTGTTTTCACACACACACACACACACACACAGACACACACACACACACACGATTATATATTTTGTCATTTACACTTAGTACAATATTTTATAGTCTACATTGTCAACTATTTACATTATATACCAACCTGAGTTTTTCCTTTTGCTTTAGCTTGCCCATTACTTCTTGTTCTGCTTCATTTAGTCATTCACAAGTTTGTATTGAGTGGTGCCCATGTTGAGCAATATGCCACTTGCTGAAGATACAATGTTGAACAAGACAGATAAGGTGGAGCTCACTGAATGGAGTTTATACTTCAGACCTGGGAGACAGTTTGCAAGCACACACGGGCATCAGATGTGAGACATGCCATGAGTGAAGAGATGGAGGCTGGCTGGGGAAAGCCTGCTCAAAAAAGCCTCTATCAGGAGGTGACGGTGAAGCCCAGACCTAAATGATGAGAAGAAGCTAGTCCTGTGGAGATTGGGGGAAGTGATTTTTAGGAAGAGGGATGAGTGCAAAGATCTAAGAACTCTGTAGTCAGGGGAAATAATAGGTCACCGTGCCCTGTAAAAATAACCATTCATAGTTGAAAAACAACCATCTATAAAGTAATAAATTGACTTTGGGTTTTTTGAATGAGGTTTTGCAATCTCAATGTTGGAAGTATTTGAGCAGAGCCTTCTTACCCCTCTGAGGGCTTCTTTTAGAAGAGGTGGATCTGAACCAGTGACTTTCAATAAAGACTACTTATTAGGATCACCTGGGTGAATTATAAAACTACTGCTGCCCGGACCCCACTCCAGGACAATTCAATCAGAGTCATTAGAGGTGGAGCCCGCACTTCAGTGCTTAATCCTCCTCTCCTCATAGGTGCCCCAGGCTGAGAACCCATCTCCTAAAAATTTTCAACTCTGGAGCAAACGACCCTGTAGGGACAGAAGTGTTTGGTAAGAAAAATTGGGAAGTTACAAGCTAATGTGTAAACCTTAATTGCCCAGTCTTTTAGTCTTTTTACTTCTCTATTTTTTGGAAATGAAGATACCGTAAAGTCTTTCAGAAAACCAATAAACATCATCAAAAACATAACTGTATTGGACCGTTAAGATGTATGTTAAGTTAGACTGCATTTGATTTTTACCCTTCAGGGTTGTTTAAAATTTCTTGTAAAAGTTGACAGTCTCCTTTGTTGTGTCTATTTTGTTGTTCTACCCGGTCTGAGTTGTTTATGCCAACTGTACAAGTTTAGAAATAGAATATTAAAAAAGAATTGCTTTGATGGTGATCTTCAACTTCTGGAGTTATTTTTCATTGTTCTTTTAGTTATACATGTTTACTGGTCTCAAANGTAATAAATTGACTTTGGGTTTTTTGAATGAGGTTTTGCAATCTCAATGTTGGAAGTATTTGAGCAGAGCCTTCTTACCCCTCTGAGGGCTTCTTTTAGAAGAGGTGGATCTGAACCAGTGACTTTCAATAAAGACTACTTATTAGGATCACCTGGGTGAATTATAAAACTACTGCTGCCCGGACCCCACTCCAGGACAATTCAATCAGAGTCATTAGAGGTGGAGCCCGCACTTCAGTGCTTAATCCTCCTCTCCTCATAGGTGCCCCAGGCTGAGAACCCATCTCCTAAAAATTTTCAACTCTGGAGCAAACGACCCTGTAGGGACAGAAGTGTTTGGTAAGAAAAATTGGGAAGTTACAAGCTAATGTGTAAACCTTAATTGCCCAGTCTTTTAGTCTTTTTACTTCTCTATTTTTTGGAAATGAAGATACCGTAAAGTCTTTCAGAAAACCAATAAACATCATCAAAAACATAACTGTATTGGACCGTTAAGATGTATGTTAAGTTAGACTGCATTTGATTTTTACCCTTCAGGGTTGTTTAAAATTTCTTGTAAAAGTTGACAGTCTCCTTTGTTGTGTCTATTTTGTTGTTCTACCCGGTCTGAGTTGTTTATGCCAACTGTACAAGTTTAGAAATAGAATATTAAAAAAGAATTGCTTTGATGGTGATCTTCAACTTCTGGAGTTATTTTTCATTGTTCTTTTAGTTATACATGTTTACTGGTCTCAAATCAGTAAGAGAAAAAGCACTACTGTAAAATGTAATTTTTATCTGCTTGTTTCTATCTTTAAATTTAGAATTGAAAGTGAGACACTTGTTTACATTTATGGGAAGTACATAATAACAGTAGCAATTTCCTTAAGAATGTTTTGTTGCAGTTTGGCGTGGGTCTGTAATAGAAGGTTCAGAATGATGGGTCTTTGTTTTTCTCTTGCATACTGCAGAGTAATGTGGAATCAAATGCCACTGCTGAAGAGCCCTCAGCCATCAAGTGTTGAAATTGAAAGAGGTTTATATTATAACGTGGATGTGCCTTGTTGATAAGCCTCACTGTTTGCCATTTTCTAGATGGTCTTAGGAGATTTTCGAAGTTGACCTCAGTGCGAGGTAACTAGATGGAGACAGGATGAGTTTAATCTTGTACATGACTTCTTTTGTTGAGCTGAAGATACTGTCATCTTGCAGGTTATCTCTTTGTCATACACGATCAACCATTTTTCCCCCTTTTAAATCACAATCTGGCTTTCTGCTAATGCTGGTAGGTCTACAGAGCCTTTAAACTCCAAACTTCAAGAAAATAGAATTAGGAAGAAAAAGCAACAATTAGAGAGAAAAAGGAAATAATATAATGTGTTTGAAAACCAATTATAAATACCTTTTGAAATTTGAAAATCAGATATAAATACCTTTTGACTATTTGGATTATTTTTTTTAGTTGGTGATGTTCTTAATTAGTATTGATAATTCAGAATTAACTATTGTTTAATGACCGGGTTCTAAGAATCTAAGCAATAAGAAGATCCTCTTATTGTTAATATTTTAAAATAATTTAGAACTAGAACGCTTTCTTAAGAGAAGTTCTCAGGTCTTCTATCTTAATAATTGTAATTGTTTCCAATCAAGTTTTATGNGGTTTTTTGTTTGTTTGTTGTGGCCAGAGGGGTTTAGTCTGTCTTTAAAAATTACAGTTGTATAATTATGACAGTTTATGGCAACAATCCAAGTTAAATAAAATCATATACAAATTAATAGTTTCCTCTACCTGTCCTCCCAAATATGTCTGGATTGCTAAAACTTATGTGAGTATTCTCTTATATTTGTTTTAAGTATCTTTAAATGTATGAATTCATACATAGGGTTTTTTGTTCTTATTTCTTTGTTTTTCTAAAAGTGGGATCATGCCATGATCACGCAATCATATTTTTCATTTAATAGTATGTCCTTTTAAAATGCAGATATTTCTAGAACTGTATTTTTAAGGTACTGATGTTTAAAGTGTGAAGAGAATGGGACTGATTAAGGAAGAAAACCAGAGAGCCTCAGGGAGGGTTGATGGGGCTGGGAGTGGCGGAGCAGGTAGGTGCTGAGGTTCTGCAGCGAGGATAGCTTGGGTGGTCAGCACAGAGCAAACAAGTGCGGGTGTGTGTGAAAGAAACTGATGGAATTGGTTTGGTTGTCCCATGGCTGACCTGTGTGTGACAATACCAAGGAAAAAAATGGAAAGTTTTATGAGTGAATTAGCAGTGAATTTGACTTCTTGTCTTTTTGGCTGGATGGAGCTCCAAGTACCTGCGTAATTTGTGGCTGGTTTCCATGGCCGGCAAGAGCTGGTACTGTAGTGTGGCCACATCCTGTCCATACTGGGTCTTGGTGAGAAGCCTAGATGATTCAGGCAACTGGGGCTCATTACATCATCCCACCTTTGCCCTGTGATGGTGGAGTTTTGAGATTGCTGGCTAGGATCTTATACAGCATCTTAGATTTAGCATGTTATTTAGGAAATGGGGAGAAGAGAGGAAAATGTTCCATAAAAGTGTTCTTCCTTGTGGCAATCCATACCTGGTCGTCCTGGGATTTACTTTGTCTATAAAATTAGGGGGTTGGAATAGATAATCTCCATGATTTATATCAGCTCTAAACTTCTGTGATGCTGTATTTTACAGTTAACTGGTCTACTTATTTATCTACCT
>NW_017731988.1:41806-56547 GCF_001890085.2 Hipposideros armiger
TAGCTGTAGAGGGCAGTGTCACTGGCCCTCATGTGGGATCCGAACTGGGGCCCTGCTGCTCAGAGCTGGCATCCCAAGCCAGCTCTTAACCAACATGCCTCTCGGCTGGCCCCAGAACTTTGGCTTTTGCTCTGAGTGAGGTGGGAGATTTTTGGAGGATTTTGTGCAAAGGAGTCACAACATTCTACACTTTTTCTCCCCCACTGAGATACTCTGGATACGCATTCAAGCAAGACTCTAACCTTTTTCCGGGAAAAGGAGTTTAAGTTAACCTGGTAGCTTGTGAGATATATTGTATTCTTCCACCCCCACTCTCCCTCCCCACCTCATAGCAAGTATTTAACACATGTTGATGGTATTGCATTGGTTTAGGTTAGAAAAAAAAAAAAGATGAAGTTATTAAGATAGGCTTCTATTTTGAAAAGCGTTTGAAATAGACCACTTATTTTAAAAGTCACCGCTTGTTTGATTAATTGAACTAGTTTACTTAAAAAGACACTGTGCTGACTTGCCTGGTTCCTTGTACCTGATTACCTGCCTTTCATCTACTCTCTATCCCTTATTCTGGAGCATAAGAGCCAGCCTAAGGGGACATAAAGACAGTTTTAACATTGTGTTACTGGTTCTGTGCTGTAGTTGATATTCTAGTTCCTGAGAGACTGGAATGAGTGCTGGTCATTTATTCATTTATTTATGTAATAAATATTTAGAAAGCATCAGCTATATGCCAAGCATCATGCTGTGTATATAAAAATGAGGAAGACATAGTCTTTAGGTTAATTATTTACTGTGGAGGTAACAGACATGAATAAATGTGATTATGATAATTTATTCAAAAGACCATAGGCTTTTGAGTTAGAATGAACTGTATTTCAATCTGTTTAGAGGTTATGTGATCTTAGGCTAGCATTTAAATTCTATGAACCTCACTTTTTTCCTGTATTAATGGAGAAAGATAATCACTATGGGTGTTAAAGCAAAATTCACATGAAGCATTTAATGCAGAATCTGACAAATAGTAAGCACCTGATAAGTGATGGATGTGATGGTGATAAAAATAGTAATTAATACTAATATAAAAATAATCATTGTCTGTGCTTGACAGAGCAGCAAAGTAGAGGACAGCAAACTCAACCTAAAGGAATCAGCGAACACTTTCTGATTAAGGCAACAGGAAAGGGGGCATAAGGAAAGAGTAGGGATTTTTCTGGCGAGTGAGGGGCAGAGTCCTTCAGGAACAGGAAACAACTTGCAGAGGAGGGAAGATTGGAGAGATTGTTCTTGTCTGCAGCAGCTGCGGTGTTGCGGTAGGTGGTAGTTGAAATAGGATGAGAGATGGGAGGTGAGCATGGACCAATGGTTTGGGACCCAGTGGTAAAGGGCCTTGTAATGATGCTTGTCAGTCCCTGCCAGGCGAGGCCTCCGTGTCGCTGACAGTAATGATGTCTGCCACGGGAAGGCATTGCCAATGAGAGCCAGGTTCACTGACTCTGCAAGGAGTACCTCCGATTAACAATTGGTCTGGAAGTCCCATGCCCAAGATCACAGAGATACCAAACATGAGGTCAGCTGCTCCATGCCCACTGTTTGGTGTGTTTTAGGGTTTGTTTCAGCCTCATGGTCTCCTTTGCATTAGAGCAGCGGTTCTCAGCCTTTCACAGGGGTCGCTTAAAACCATCGGAAAACACATATTTTCGATGGTCTTAGGAACTGAGACACCGCTCCTCTATCCGTCTCCAGGCCCACATACAGATACGCTCACATACGAGTACCCGGTGACCCCTGTGAAAAGGTCGTTCGACCCCCAAAGGGGTCGTGACCCACAGGTTGAGAACCGCTGCATTAGAGGGTGGCAGCTTCCGAGTCTTACCCCAGTTGTGACCAGGTTGCCTAACTGACCCTTCTGTGTGGGTCCTCAGTGCCCACTGTCCTTCCATGTGGTTGGGCTGGGCATGCCTTTGATGACCCTGATGTCTCACATGCCTTGCTCTGATTCTTGACTCTCTGAGCTCTGAGAGCCACTAACGTCTTACAGTCTTGATTTAGATTCTAACCTACTGACCAGACAGGTTGGATATTGAGCTCTGTCTATACTAGACTTAACTATTCCCTTGCCCATTGGCTTTGCTATTTAGGATAAATTGACGTTTTTCTCCTCTCCCTTGTCTTTTGTTTCAGTTATCATTGATTCGGGTTCAACCTCCATTTTGCTTCTCCTCTGGGAGAGTCTCCCTTATTCCTTTTGAACAGGTCAGGCCACTTATGGGAGTGCTGAATAGCTTAAACTTTATCCTATATACCATTGGGAAAGCATTGAAAGTTTTAAGGCAAGAGAATAATATAATCAGCTTTATGTTTTAAAACTGATTTTTGGCTTTATTCTGGCAGTACTGTGATCTAGGACTGCTGACCCTACTGCTGGGAACAATTAAAAATGCTAAATAAAATATAAAACTATCCCTTAAAATGCATGAATGAATGGACTTCTTAGGATGGATGCTCAGTGGCTAAAACTGTATTAAGACAAGAACCCTTAGAAGTAAGCAGTGCATCAAAGCTGACTTTTGCTTTGAGTGCATTTGCTGAATCAGGTAAAACTAAGAGGAAATAGGAGACAAAGCCTAGACCCCCCCACCGTTTTCCGACCCCCCGGTTTGGGCCCCAAAGGTCTTCATGCTCAGTGTAAGGGAGAATGGATATACTGTCTTATACTGTCTTTCTTTACCGCCAGCAGGGGACTATGTGAAAAATTGGGTGTCTCTCCTCAGACTTCATACCACCAATCGGCTCTCCTTAAGGATTGCAGGCTGTTCACACAGAGTGTGTGTATGTGTGTGGAGGGAATGAAATCCCAAAAAGCCTTCAGGTCAGAATTTAGAGTGATCCCAGGTTGGTCATGCCTGCAGACATCTATCAGAAGTATATGCAGACTTGCTTTGAAGAACCCTACTGTCATGATGGGCTAGAAAGAATCTTCACAGATAATACTCCAAAAAAATATGAGCCCATATAGCAAAAAAAAAAAAAAAAGTAAAATATACAAGGAACAAGGTCCCATTGGCTCCACATTGTCTTTACTTTGTATTGTCAAACTTTAAAGTATTTGTCTCACTGGTAGATGTGAAAGGGTATCTTGTTGTAGCTTTAGTTTGCATTTTTGTGACCATTAATGAGGTTAATCATCTTAAATGTTTTCAGGCATTTGTTTCTCTTCAATGAAAATTTTTTTAATGTGTTGCCCATTTTTCTATTGGAATTGTTTATATTTTTCTTATTGATTTGTAGGTGTATGCATCCATACCTGCGTTCTGTAGACTAAGCCTTCTCAGTTATATATGTATGTCAGAAATTTATTTTCCTAGTTTGTGGCTTGTCTTTTCACTCTTTCTGGAGTGTCCTTTGATGAAGAGAATTTCATAGTTTTAATTTAGTTGATTTGTTACTCTTTTATGTTTATAGGTTATGTTTTTTTATTTTTGTTTAAGAAAGCCGTCCTTACTATGCGGTCATAAAAATATTCAGCTATATTATTTTCCAAATATCTTATGGTTTGTCTTTTATATTTAAATGGAATTGATTTCTGTGTTTGATGTGAGGTAGATATCTAATTATATATATATATATATATGTGTGTGTGTGTGTGTGTGTGTGTGTGTGTATTTAAAATTTTTTATTGGGGAACAGCCATGGCCATTGGTTGCACATTGCCCCCATGCTACGATGGCATAGCTGACTCTTTTTTAAGGCGTGCACAGCTCACAGCGGTCCATGTGGGGATTTAACCAGCAACCTTGGTTTTGCCAGCACGATGCTCCAACCAACTGAGCTAACCAGTCACCCCAGCGAATTTAATATTTTTCCATAATTTTTTATCATAAATTTCTCTCCATAAAGTTGGATGAGCATATAACTCAACACCACCAGTTACTGAACAGCCTTTCTTTCCTCCACTAATCTTCCATGTCTGCTTTGTAATCAGCATAGGTCTCTTTCTGGATTATTTGGTTTCATTGGTTTGTTGTTCCATTCCTATGCAAATACCACATTGTCTTATTATAGCTTTACCGTATGTTATTTATTTATTTATTTATATATTTGTTTATTTTTTAATTTTTTTTTTAGCTGAGCCACCCTGCTGCCTGTTGGCAGCTCAGCGGCAGCTCAGCTCGGGCCGGGAGTTGAACCGGAGACCCTGTGGCTCAGAGCTCGCACTCTTGAGCAAGCTCTTAACCAACTGTTTTCTGTGTGTTCTTGCTGGTAGACTACTTCTCCCTAGTTTGTTCTTCTTAAGGAGTCATTGGCTTTAGGTATCTTCTTCTTTGCTCCCATTGGCTCTTTGCTTTGATATCGCAACATTTACAAGCAAACATTAAGTGAATAAGGGCAGGTCACACTGTTTATTTCCATCTTCCCAATAAGTAGGAAAGGGAGGGGATGCTGAGTTTCCGATTGTGGTGGTTCTAGACTTTGTGTACGTTTTTAATAAGCAAAGCAGGTCAGCTCCAACAAGGGAGCTCAGCTGTCTAAATAGATGTTACTAGAAACCTTAATGGGATCTGTGATCTAATTCTTAAGAAGTCACTTTGGAGAAAAATTTTGATAGCTTTTCATAAAGTATTAAAAAAACATAAGCTCTGATCCCCAAGTCCCTTTTGTGGCTTTTGAGCAAGCACATGCATATTTCTAACTTAAAAAAGCATCTGAAATATCTTATTACCTCTAGCTCTGTAAAAATTCTTTCTTTGGTTGTTTTCCTCATATTATTATTAGAGAAAAAAAATATTCACACAAATACTTAAAAAACAGTGCTATATTGTGATAAAAATCACATTACATTTTTGTAATGTATATCACTTATGGGGAAAGCGCTAATGAGAAACGATCTATGAGGGGGTTTATATTTTTTTATCTTATTACATATTGTGTGTTACATTTATAGTTATAAGAAATATAATAGTTTTTCTCTTCTTTCACAAAAAATTTCAGTGTTATTTGTGCTCAGTTTTAAACCAAAATTTTTCTTATGTTTATAGTTTAATTATATTTTCAAGTCAAAATATTTGAAGTTTTTCTCTTCATAATATTACAATATGGAGAGGAAAATCTTCAGCAATAATACATCACGCTGGGGTGGCCTGCCGGTTAGTTCAGGTGGTTAGAGTGTGGTGCTGGTAACACCAAGGTTGCCGGTTTGATCCCCGCATGGGCCACTGTGGGCTACGCCTTCAAAAAAACAAACAAACATCATGTAAAGACCTTTTGTAATATTAAAAAATAAGACTTCTCCAGTCCCTTTTTTATCCTCATATGCTCTTCTTTCTCATCTTCTTTTATCCCCTCACTCTTCATTAACTGTACCCTAGAATAACAAGGATTTAATGAGTCATTAAAGAATAAACTCTAATTAGGAGGAAATTCCTGAGAACCTTTATTAAACATTAGTGTGAAGGAAGTCTTCCTAAGCAAGATATTAATACTTAGACTCAAAGGGCAGAACTGATGCATTTGGTTGCATAGAAATTTAAAAAAACTAATGTGATAGACATCGTAAACAAAAGTTGAATACAAGCAACAGATTGGAAAAATAATGCAACACAGATAACTTGCAAAGATTATTTCTAATGTAAAGCTCCTATAAGTTGATTGAAAACAACAATAATATAGTAGGAAATAGGCAAAGACTATAACTAGACCAACTGAAGAGGATTTGCAAATAACCAATAAACATATTTAAAAATGCTCAATCTTAGTAGTCAGTGAATGCAAATTAATAATAGTGACTAGTTTTGACTTTTTTTAACCAATCAATTTACAAAAATTTTCCGTATTGATAATATGCAGTGTTGGAAAGTGTGTGGAATGTGAGCATTCTTATACATTGTTTCTGGGAGTATGAATTGCTGTCAACTTTGAGAATGTGACCTGGCAGTCTGTAGTAAGATATAAAATACCATGCTTGCTCCCAACAATCTCCCACAAACCATAGGTAATTGTATGCCAGTTCCCAAATACCACTTGTCAAAGAAAAGCCCTGTTTAACATTTAGTATCTAATCTAGACCTTATCTAAGCATGGATCATATATGTCTGGAACACAGAAAGAATCAAATTATACTCATTCTTTAACACATCTTAACAGGCTTGTATATGTTTTAGTAATGCTTCTGTACATTTAAATGGTTGTGAAAATGGCCATGGTGTTATTGGCATTAGGTGCAGCGATACTTGGCATGTGGAACTAACTGTGTGTTGAGTGCCCTGGATTCCTTGCAGGATGTTTAGCATCCCTGGCCCCACCCACTAAATGCCAGCGGTGTCCCACTCCCAAGCTACTGTGATTTCAGAACATTCTCACTATACAGCATGGCGACTGTGGTTAACAATCCTGTTTGTATATTTGAAAGTTGCTAAGAGAGTAGATTTAAAAGTTCTCATTGCAAGGAAAAAAATCTGCAGCCATGTGTGGTGATGAATGTTAACTAAACATATTGTGGTAATCATTTCACAATATATACATATATCAAATCATTATGTGTTATACCTAAAACAAATATTACGTTCTATGTCAATAACATCTCAATTTTTAAAAAATAAAGAAAAAGAAAAAAACTCTTTCATACAATCTCTTCTCCCCCTGGGGTGGGGGGCATTACTACCCTCACCTAAGAAACCCTGAAAGCTGAAGGGAGGGAGTGGGAGGGGTGGGGGAGGGAGTTAGAGAGGAGGATGGAGAGGTGGACGGCAACCAGATCCTTGAGCCCTGGTAAGAAGCCTGGATTTTATTTTAAGCATAACGGGCAGCCACTGGAGTCATGTCATCTGATAAATGTTTTAAAAAGATCATTGTGGTAGTTCTTTGCAAACTGTGGAAGGAGTGAGCCAAGTTAGGAGGCTGTTGAAGTAATTCCGGTATTAGATGATGGTGGCTTGGACTGTGGGAGAATCTAATAGAGGAGAGAAATGATCTGATTCAGTATGCTTGTTGAAGGATTTGCTAATTAATTGGATGTGAGAACAAACGCAAGGGAGACATCAGGATGGCTCCTAGGTTTCTTTATACGGAGCTAAGGAGAATACAGTATAAAGAAATCATGATAAGGAGAGAGAAAACGAAGGAATGCAACAATATTTCACAATTAAATTTAGGAGATTATTCCATGTTTATTTGAATTTGAAAATTCCACAGACCCCAATTTTGATACCTTGTTTAAAAAAGAATTTTAAAATGTATCCGCCAAAAGCATTTCATGTTTGGAAAGAATTCATGACTGACAGTAAAACAAGAATCATCCTATAGTTATTGTGCTTTATGATGTAATTTACTGGACTTAAGTTGGCTACATTTCATGATACACATTGAGGTTATAGCCATATTTCTTAGTTTCTATTACAAAGCTAAAATGCTAAGTCATTTTTCTTCCTATAAAATCAAACAAACTAGCCATATATATACTTTCATTCTGTGATGATCACTCCATCCAGTTACTAAAATGGGTGTTAGTATTTTTTAAACCAAGGAGTTAAAGTAATTATTTATAGGAAATGATGTGTACACACTAGAAACATGGAAACTGGGGCATAAATATATCCTTAAACTGGAATTAAAGTAAAAAAAAAAACCGTGACTGGTACAAATAACAGCTTTCTTTCCCCCCTACTATGAATCTTGGTTGACTCACTTGCAGTGCTAGATCCTGCTATAGTCCCTGAGGGTCAGGGAGGCAAGTGAAGAAGACTCCTGAAAAAACTGATGTGATCTTGGTCTGCATTAATGGAAACGCTGTCCAGAATGTGAGGATAAATGTCGGTCCATCCACTCCTGGAATATTGTGTTCTAGGTATAATGACCCAGGAACCAATGGGTGACCCGATACAAGGATACAGAGCTCAAGTTAGTAGGAAGGAAGACCTTCCTTATGGAAGACAGAGCAGAGTGAAAATGAGCAGGCCTTTCAAGGAGAGATTGCCCTGTTGGTTAGTGGAGATGTTTAAGTGGAAACCAAAACGCTACTTGGTATGGATGTTGAGGAAGCAGGCCGAGGATTTGATGAATTTGGAACAGAGGATGTCAGATTGTTTTTAGCAGTGTGAATGTCATTAAATATGCCTGTCTCATTAATACAACAGAGTTGGAATAAAGTCCTGATAACAAAAATTACACCAGTCCTGTGGTTTGTTTTGCAGTGACTTCTTGCTTGTTAAACTCTACAGGTGAAATACCAGAGTGTTGGCAGTGAGCTTGGCCACCCCTCATCTACAGCAGAGATTGCAAACTGGTGTTTCACAGGCAGAACCCAGCTCAAGGATTTACAAATATTTGATGTAGAAACTTTTTTTTTTTTAAATGAGGAGAGTCATATAAAAAAATCTGGATTTTGGGCTCTCTCAAAAAATCGGAAGGTTTTCCAAAGCCCCTAGGGCCGCATCATTTCTGTGTGACATCTGGGGGCGGAGCTGAGCGAGCCTTGCTCTTTCAGAAAGGGTGTAAATCTCCACTTTGCAACAGCCGCCACCATTCCACCTCATGCATCACCTTACTGTCTTCTTCCCTTATTTACATTCTCTGTCACTTCCTTGCTGACATTTGAGCTTTGACTTCTGATCTGGATGCTGAAACTTTCTTATGCTTCTAGGGAGAAAAAAAAAAAAAGGAGAGAAGAAAGTCAAGAATGAGAAAGTAGAGGAGTTGGAGGAGGATCATAGGGCCTTAAGAGGCCTTAAATTTCATTCTGAGTTCTATCTCTTACACCTGGAAGCCTCCATTTCTTCATTTCCTGAATAGGAACAGTCACCAGGACTGATGTTTATTTGTGAATGAGATAGTATACACAGGAGCACCTGGCTTATAACCTGACCCAAGTACATGTTCTGGTAAGCTGGTTAGCTGGTTAGCTGGTTAGCTGATGTCCCTCTGTGTTCTATAACACCTGAGGCAGCTGTCATGTTCCCCTGTCCTGTGATGGTTGATTTTTGTGTCTGTCTTCTTTACCAGATTCTTTATGTCTTATTCAACGTTTTATCACCAAGCAAAAGCACTTGACATTTTGATGAATAAATGAGTTAATGAGTGGATTTTGAAGATGGGGGAAAGAAAATAGAGAAAAGGGAAATGACTGGGCATCTTGCTTCCTCTTCCTCAGATCCTCCTTCTCTCCTTCCCCAGATCCTTAGTTTCCTATAGTCTTCTGTGAACGCTGACCTCTCTAGAAGAATGTCCATCCATACTTATGTGGACTGCTTTGTGCCCAGGGGGAACGTTCTTAAGAAACTGAGGTGGTTGTTTGCTAAGCATACCGCAGTTCTTTATTTAGGAGCTTTTTTTTTTTTTTAAAGATTTTATGGGGGGAAGGGGAACAGACAAGTTGCTGTTGTTTTGTTCTTTAATCTAGTTGTGGAGGATGTTGCTTTTACTGGCCCAGGCTGGCACCATCATTGCGCTCTTCCCGGGCGAGGCGGATCAGTCACTGGCCTCTGGACGGCTGCTCACAGCAGCTGCTGGCCACTCACGCTGCCTGCCAGCCACTCACTGTAGCTTATGGCAACCCACTGCAGTAGGGGCTGCAGCCTACCCCATCGCTGGCGGCCCATGGCAGCCCGGCCCCAGGTCGAGCTGCTGTTCACCTTCTTAGCTGCAGAGGGCAGTGTCACTGGCCCTCATATGTGGGATCCGAACCGGGGCCCTCTGGTGTCCCAAGCCAGTTCTTAACCATCGAGCCACTCGGCCGGCCCCTATTTAGGAGCTTTATTACTAGGTGTGCTTATGGCTCCAGAAATAGCTATTAATACCTGGAGCTAAAGTACTGTTTTGGTTTATCATGACTCTCGTTTTCACTGAATACTTAGTATTTTAACGTTGTTGTTTTATTAACAAGTTATTTTCCTTTTGTGACCTGAAGTATACTCTCAAATATTGGGTCGTTGGGAAAGACATGACGTATTTTTCAATGCAAAAATGTGTCATGACTTTCCTGACGACCCAATATTTATTGTAGTGATTCATTACTCAGATATATATATTTTTCTATATTTTTCAAAAAGGAAAAAGTCATAGCAGAAAAAAAGAGAACAAGGTAGTGTGTTTGGTATATGTTCTACTGGAATGTCTGATCTGGTTACTTTTATGTCATATAAAGCCTTTCATACTTAGTGTCCGCATGTGCAACCAATGTTCTGTTTTGTTACTGTATCATAACTATACTTGTATCTATTTGATTAAATGATCTTTTGTATGTTTCCCAGCAGTGTGGCTGTAGAACGTGTTCTAAACTTTATCAGGAGACCTGGGGTTTAATACATACTTCCTATTTACTGGTTAAGAAGTCAAGGCCAAACATTTAAACTGTAAAAATTGCTAAATTGTGTTTGCTGCCTACCACGTAGTGGGTATTGTGCCAAATATTTAATACATCTTATTTCAACACCTTCACTAGCCTGTGAAGCAGATGTTTTTATTATTATTTGTATTATATAGATGAGAAAATTGAGTCATCAATAGATTAGGGAAGTTGTCTAGTTAGTGACAGAACCAAAATTTGAGTCAAGCAGTGTGACTTTAAAACTTGCAGTTTTAAATAATAATAATAACAATAATGATAATATTACTGTAATGGTAGACGTAATAGTTTGGACTTACATAGTGCTGGTTATGTGTCAAGTGGTTCTCCAGTTCTTTCCATATATGAATTCAAACTGTACTTTCTTAGTTCATAGTGATATTATGAGTATTAAATATGAGACTGTGTATATTTACATATGTACATACATATAAATGCTATGGAAATTGTAAATTAACTCTAAATTCCTTAGGTGGCATTACTGTACATTCACACATAAGAAAGAAGAATTTTGTAATTTTGATTAATAGCCTTTAAAGTGACCAGGGAGGCAGAGTTCGCTGCATGCAGGAAAGCTACATGTGTATTAATTTCATAAAACAGTATAAACAGTCATGGCCTGGTCCTTCTTTAGTAAGTTTGTAGTTCAATTTCCATTTTCTTTAAAACTTTTTACAAAATAGAATTCACACAGTGCTATTATTTGGCAACTGTATTACAGCTTCATAATGGGGGGAGGAGACTAGTTACCTGTTTTGTGCCCCAGTCCTTGTGTTTGCTAACGTGACTGACAACTTTTGAACAACGTTCACTTACCTTGCTGCTGAGTTAGGTTGTAGTACACAATCCCTGGTTTAGCCATGTTTTCCAATGTAGACTCACTCTGTTTCTGTAAATTACATATTTGTTATCATCTCTGAGAATTAAAGCAGAGGTTTAATGGCCCCTGCTGTACTTTTTCTGTGCAGCATGATGAAAAACAAAAACAAAAACAAAAGCCCTTAAATTAAATCAGTGTTGATTCATGTTCTTAATCTAGACGGTAAACTGCTTTAGACCTTTTCTGATCCTTACTCAGTCACGGCCCAGTACATACTTGCTGATTGACTGTCGAGGTAAGGATTATTTTTACAGTAGCATATGGTAGGCTTAAAAAAAAAAATACTGGTAGTGAAAATCTTGTTGGCATGTATCCACTTTAAGATTTTTCTAAAAGGCCTCATACCAAACTAGAGCAGCAGAACCATCTGTCCCCAAATCTAGGCAGGATCTCAGCGGTTCTCCTTTGGGTTGCCCTGTCCTTGTGGTGGATCGCCTTGCTGAGCTGTAATTAAGTCAGCCGGTGGGAGTCTGGTGTTGAAGGAGTCCTCTCCCAGCTGGATAAGCACCGCTGCCTTTGTGTTACATGCCATGTTATTGTGGAGAGGATCATTTTTTTTTCCTGCACAGGTCTTGATTTAACAGCAGGCTCCTCTGGGCTTCTTTCAGGAAGCAACACTTTTGCCTGAAAATAAATGGTGGATGGATTCTTTCTTGAGATTATAAAAAACTATTCTAAATAAAAGCTTTTCTTTTTCTCAGGTTCAAAACAATGCTTAATTTTTAAACTTATACTCCCAATGAGTTACTTGGTTCACTGGCTTCCTTCCGGCTCTGGCAAAGATGATATTTTTCCCCCATGGCAGAAACATTTTATAAAAATATGGTATTTAAAAAAAATGTCTAAAAATCAAGAATACCACATTTTTATAAGCCTCTCAGTGTGGTCTATTAAAAGAAAGGCTATAAAATGAAACTGTCAGAATTGGATTTGAATATTCTTTATTCATCTTTTTTTCTTATTTTTAATTTCAGAAACCATTGTAGTCCCTCCTCCAGCCAAAGCTCCCTGCGCAATCTATTCTCTTATCCTCCCATCACCACCTTCTGCCAAATGTTCTACTTCTCTGCTATGAACTTTCTTGTGTCTTCATCTCTTCCTGGAATATTCTTTCCATCTCCTCAACTTCCATGCCTTCCATGTCTTCCTCTGCAGCACTTTGTAGAAGATATTGCTCATTTTCTCCCACATCCTATAAATCTAAGAAGCCAGAGACAGTGGTGTATTCTTTTTTTCCGCTATTGAACCTCCAAACCATTTTTCCTTTGTCATTGCCTGTACTTTTGCTATGCATTCTTGCCTTTGGTCTGTTTTGACTGAGTAATTCTGTGAGAAAGAATAGGCTCAAGGAAAGAGCTAAGATGGGGCAACAGAAGTGGGCAGTTTCTCAGCAAGTATGTTATGGCATGACGCTTTCACTTTTTTATGAAAACATGTAATTACATTCATAAGCACTCAATTCTGGCTACATGGCCGAGTACATAGAGGGTCCAAGAATGATAATATAAAGTTGGGATATTTAATTTGAGAACAGAAATAATATTCCATTAGTAAGATACATAATTTCACCTTGAAATCTCTGGAAGATCAAGTCAAAATGGTCCTTTGTCTTCCAAGAAGCATTTCATGGCCCTTTTATTTCTTGCTGGAAATCTCAGGTCTGACTTTTTGAAGCGTGTAAGTGCCCTGAGGATTTATAATAGTAACAAATGTATGATTAGAAATGTAAATTATGAAAAATGCTGGAATTCACTTGTGGTTACAAGTGTTACTGACCTGTACACAGAGGAAATAGAAATCTACCTTGTTTCCAAAAATCCTTACTTATTAGATAGGTAAAACATGGCCTGCCATGCTAGTTTGAATTTTTAAATTATTAATAAATTTGAACAATTTTTGTCATGTTGTTTAACCATTTAAAATTCCTCTTCTGTCAGATTGTTTTTGGTGTGTGTCCTTTGCCTTCGGTACCTCCATTGAAAGAAGTGCAATAGTTTGACAGTATCTTTATTTTCTAAGCAGACTATTTATTTGATTAAATGTTTACCAGAAGTAGATCTACAAACAAAGCCCAAAATGTTGGGTTTCAGTTTCTTTGGATGAATAAAATTTTACATGTATTCCTCATTCTCACAGGGCTACGTTAAGTGTGTGTAGTTTTGGCATTTGTGGAAGCAGAACTAAAAAGAAGAAAGGAAGGAAGGAAGGGAGGGAGGTAGGTAGGGAGGGAGGGAGGGAGGAAGGAAGGAAGGAAGGAAGGAAGGAAGGAAGGAAGGAAGGAAGAAGACATTAATAACAGCATTAACAGCATGGTATGCATATACCAGAGGAAGTGTGGTGACTTAAGTTCAGTGATTGGAAGCTCTGAATTTTTCAGTGTGATTGAAATCATCTTTAAAATGTACATGTTTCCTTGACTCCGAGAGGAAAACACGTTAGAGAAATTTATACTAGTTACCTTCTAATTCTGGAAAAATGTCTCAAATTCAAAGTCTTCTGTTACCTTTTGAGAGGATAAAAGTTCAGTTTTGCTGCTTTTCCTTTATCCAACTGGTTACCTTCTCTGAGCCCTTGGCTTTCTTTCGGTGAACATAAGGTGCTCCATCTGCCATTTTAAAGTGAAGATTTACAATTCAGACAAGGCAATGTTTTGATCTTATACTCCTGTCTTATAAGATACCAACTTAAAATTAAGAAAATGGAATTACTCAAGACTTTATTATCTTATTTGTAGCGTATTCAGAATTTATATTTCTGATTTATTTTTTATTGTTCTGATACCTACTTTTGACCAATTGCTGTGTTTTTGGTAAGCTAAAAATATATGAAAAAGATATCTCTAAACAAAATCTTATATTTTTAATGCCCAATGAGAAATCTGATTTAGAGATCTCTCCTTTGGTTAAACTTTTGAATAGCACTTACTTACGACAGCATACATACTGGTTTTCTTACCTTTTACATTTTCCATTATTTGTAAGTTTCATGAGTCAGTCATCCTGTCTTATGTGTTTTTGTCTCTCTCCAGGGCCTAGCACATGGTAGGTGATCAACGAATTATTGTTCAATGTAAGAACTAAATTGTAGTCTAGTTTTAAAAAATGTTTTCCATTTTGCTCAACAAAAGAAGAGATAGATTCCTTTTAAATAGGGAGGAAATGTTATAATGAAAAACACATTTGTCTCTTCACCTTCTTCTGCATAATGGTCACCTCTTCAGACACCACAGGGCAGGATTTGAGCTGTGGGCAGGAGGGCACAGCTTAGACTGTGGAGGTCACATATTAGCATGAATTGTGTGAAATTTCCATGTTTGTAGGTCAAAGATGATAGAATATTGCAATTCCACATGGTTCAGCCTAGTGTATTAAACAAAAATGTGTGAGTGTGAAGGCTTAAAATTTAATCCGTTTTGTGAACCTCTATCTTATGAGAACAACTAACATTACAGAAAAAGTCAAAGCAAAATAAATTCACTTAAAAATGAGGACCAGCAGTTCATAGTAAATAGGAAAATAAAGCATTGAG
>NW_017731988.1:59972-67208 GCF_001890085.2 Hipposideros armiger
GCCTCCAACTGGCGCCGGGTAAACTGGTTCCTGGAGAGCTTGCCTTTGAGGAGAGAATGTGATTTTCCTACTGATGTCCTTCTCTAACCTCTTGGCAGTTATGCAATTTTTATTGTAAATAAATGTGTGTGCTTCGATCTCCTGTGGGTTTAAAAATTCACATGCGAGAGCCACAATGAGTCTGGAATGGGATAAAATTTCCTAGTCCATGGTGCATGACCCGAATCATGTCAGATTCACCAAGTGATGCTCCCTGGTAAGGTCTCTTGGCAGGCAGGCAGGTAGGCACTTTCCTGGTGAAACTCCTTTATATCACCATAAGGCCTTCCGCTGGGAACTTTTACAGGTTACTGCTATTTTCCTAAAGGTGATGAAATTTAATGTCATAACACTTAATTCTGCAACTGTAAAGATGTGAAACAGATATTATCTAATGTGAAATGAGTAGCTGGTCACTGGTAAGCATACACGATTGTTCCCATATTGCATTGTGGCTCTTTGTACTCAACCACGTGGGCCAGGCCATTTCTCTATAGCCTCGTCTTCTGAGTAAGGAACCTCGATGCTCCTGAACATGTATTAAATATAGATCTTGGGTAATATTGGAGTCAGTGTTGGTTATCAGTGAAGATTTTCTCTGTAGTGATGGGCTGGCCTTTTATGAATGATACCATTTATATAACTGTATGTTCTTGTATTTTGTATGTAACTTAATGCATGTAACTTTGTTGAACAAGTCATACAATTTAATAATCCAGTCTGCCTTTTATATGTTTCTATATAATTTATAGGAGGAATACTTTTTTTTTCCTGAAGTCAAGTTGCTAAGTTTGTCAAAGAAACATTGCCAGAAAATGACCTGAAATGTAGAACAACAAAATTGAAGTTTTAAATGTTTTAGGTGAACCAAGGAAAAGNACCCTCAAAGGGGTCACGACCCACAGGTTGAGAACCACTGATTTAGAGGCATGTGTAAGCCTGGAATCCTGCTGGGCTAAGGCATTGGTGCCCTAAGTGAGGGCAGCTCCCAGCAAGGAGCTTTCTAATTGGGTTAAATTTCTCCTTCTCCAGCTCATTTCTATCTATCTACCCTACCATGACTATACCACAATTTATTTATCTACACTTTGGTTGATGGACTTTTGGATTATTTTCACTCTATTATTCTGTTATGAACAGTGCTGCTATGAACATTTTATCATGCTCATGAATTTCTATGAATGTAATGGCAGTGGCATAGAAGATACCTATCTTTAACCTTATCGTGTTTTCCAAAGTGATCATAGCAATTTATATACCTACTAGTAATGTATGAGAATTCTCAAGCCTCACCATCGTTGGATCATTGGATATTGTCAAATTTTAAAGTTTTGCTGATCTGGTGGGTATCTAACAGTATCCTATTATAGTTATAATTTGCATTTCTCTGATTACTAGTGAGATTGAACAACTTTTCATGTTTATTGGGATTTCCTATTTTATGAAATGTCTATCTAAGTCTTTAGCCATTTAAAGTATTAGGTTATCTGTATTTTTAAATATGGTGCATAGGATTTCTTTAGATATATTCTTGACCTAGCCCTTTATCATTTGTATGTGATGCATATACCTTCTCCCACACAATGGTTTTTTTCTCTTTTTTTGTGATGTTCTTTTATAAAGTTCCCAGTTTTAATGTAATTAATGTAATTGAATTTATCTTTTTTTTTTCTTCGTTGTTTATATATTTTTGTGTCTTCTTCAAGAAATTCTTTCCTACTTTTAGGTCTTATATATAATTTTAGTTTTCCAAAATTAGTTCTTTAATCTTTCATTACTGTCTGTAAATAAATCTTTGAATCCATAGTAGTTGTATTGCATATATAAAGGTTGAGTTCATAAATGATACTTTCCAAGGTGAGTATTAGCATATCACAGTAGGACAAATGGCTTTTCTGCTAGCAGAATCTAATACAATATTCTCCCTTCCCATTCATGAAAATGTTTTGCTAAACTATAAGTGGATGTACAAAGGTATAAATCCTTAGTAGGTGTGAATGCCAATCATTATGGTTTAAACCAGCTAAATATACCTTCTTAGATGCTAAAGCGTTTTGTCAAATGACATCTGGCTTCATCTGGGTCAAATAAATAATCACCAGGAAACGTTACATAGTAAAATTATTCTACTCACAGTGACAGCACTTGTAACCACTTTCATTAATCAAGGCAGGTTAATTTATTATCTATGTGCATAAGGATGTCAAAAAATCCATTACCTACTAAAACCCTTTATATAGTGAAAGGGTCTATATTTTGCCACCCCAAAATGTGCCATTTGGGATGTTTATTTTAAGCTGGTTATTAAGAAACAAAGACCTTTAGAAAAAACCTTTAACCCTCCCTTCCCTGGAATTCAGATGGAAAGTCTTGCTTCAGGAAGGGAGCCTTAGCATATTCACCTTAGCATTTTGAATTAAGTATTGTGGACAGGAAGGATCCACGCAAAAACCTGTTCTGCTAGATTCCACCCTGTGTCCAGTTTCTCAGTTGCCTAGCAGGGATTTGTTTGCCATGTGTTTGCTCTTTCCTGTCTACTGGTGAATTGCCTACTTCCCCTTAGAAATCCCAGATCCCTATCCCCCTTCTCTTTTGTCCAAAATGGCTTAAAAGCCTCAACTTCCCAACGCCTCTGTGGCTCTCATATTCTTATGGACCCCCGAGTGTACATTCATAAAATGGACTTTGAAAATTTTCTTCTATTAATTTGTCTCATGTTGATTTGATTATTAGCCCAGCTAGAAGAATTTAGAAGGTGGGAGGAAATATTGTGGTTATTATTATTTTTTTGCACCCTAACAAGAACACCTTAAACACCTGTTTCCTTCATACAGATTATGATTCAGATATTAATCCAAACTACTCAAAATCACCCTGTGTCCCTCACCTTTTTGATACTTGCACCCTACCCCCTTACAAGAGCGACCACACTGCATGATCAGTCAGCTCAGAGCTAAGAGCTCTCCTCTTTTATTCACATACCAGGCCATCCATTTCCTCTTAGGGCACAAACAAATGGCATTAGTGTAGGTGGAGCAAGTGCCATTGTCCCTCATCTAGGAAAAGAGATGGCTGTCTCCTGATGGTGGAATAATATCAAAGACATAGAGGGAGACCAACGCTTTCTTGAAAGCAGTATTCTTTAATTCTTGTCAATCTTCTAATCAGTACCCCTATGCCTATATTATCTCTGTATATTTTAGCGCTTTGTGTGGTATTCCTACACATTTGGCCTTTGCTTCTGCCTAGGCACTGAGTGAATAAGAGAGGAACAAGGATGTAAAGGAGACTTAATGACAAGTGCATCCATTTGATGCCCACAGCCACACCTCATTGAAAACACGAGGAAGGCTCTCTGACATGCATATAACAAAAAAATGGTAGAGGAAAAGTCCACGAAGAGGTGTAAAGTAGGAGGGATGAAAGGATTCATTTTTGCCATCAAAAATCCCATGTTTATGTTCCCAAATCTCATTTCTTCTTTGACTATGATTTTTTGAGTGCCAATTAAATTACCAGGTACTGTGTTAAGCCCAGTTATTCCACAGGAGATCCTGAAAATCTTTAAATAGCTCCCGGTCTTAGAAGAGGTAAGGAGGATGGAGATGATAAAATAATGATAATTCATTATCATAATACATAATAATATGCAGAATGCATTGGGAGCACAGAGAGCCAAGAGAAAAAAGCATAGAGAAAGCAGGTTTTGAGCTAGCTCTTAGAGGATTAAGTTGATAGAATTTGATGAACAGTTAGATTTGAGGGGTTAGGGAGAAGGGGGGCTTTTTTGTTTGTTTTAAGGCTGGAATAAATATTATTTCTATAAATTCAGGATTTTAGGGAGAAGGGCTTAGGATAAAGTGCCAAAAGACAGAAGATTTCTATTTTCTGTGTATTTATTTATTGTGACGATTCATTCATAGACAAAAGCACTCATCCTTGTTCATAAATGAGTCATCTAATATTTACCTTTACCCAGTCTGAGTTGGTAACAGAGACTAAGGAGCCTGTTTCTGCTTCAGTGGGTGTTTGGGCAGAATGCTTTCAAAGAAGTTTCTTTTTGTTGGTTCCTTTTTTTCTAGTTCAAGGACTTTAATTAGACCTCTCTGCTTGTCTCATACCTTCCTGATCAATTGATGCCCAGGGAAATTTGATATCAGAAACGTCTGAGACTTGTTTAATCTTTGGAAGGGGTTTAAAAAAATAATAAATGGCCCTGAAGGCCAGTTTAGTCTTGCTGAGGGACAATCTTGATAGACAAATCAAAGTAGAAGTTACTATATGTGAAGCACTATACCAGGTGCTAGCCATAGAGATGAGCAAAACATTATTGGTCCTGCCGTCATAGAACTTAGAGTTGAATGGGAAAAATGGAGTTAATCAATTTTCCATATATAATTACAAATGATACACACACACACACACACACACACACACACACACACACACACNGGAACAGACAAGCTGCTGTCCCCCTGTTCTTCAGTCTAGTTGTGGAGGACGTCGCTTCACTGGCCCATGCTGGTATTATCATTGCACTCTTCCCAGGTGAGGCAGATTGGTCGCCAGGCCCTGGACAGCTGCTCACAGTGGCTCTTGGCAGCTTATGCTGGCTGCCAGCCACTCATGGTAGCTTTACAGTAGCTCCACTACAGCCCACCCACACCATGGGTGACCCACAGCAGCCCAGCTCCAGGTCGAGCCGCCATTCACCATCCTAGCTGTAGAGGGCGCAGTGTCTGTGGACCAACCTAATGTGGATCTGAACCAGGGCCCTGCTGCTCAGAGCTGGCATCCCAAGCCAACTCTCTACCAACGCTTCACTCAGCCGGCCCTATTTTTATTTTTTTTAGCTGAGCTATTCTGCCACCTGTTGGCAGCTCAGCGGCTAAAATTATTCTCTTATGAAGCATCCAAACCATAGACAGGCTTTCTTCCTTTCTTTTCTCCAGTTGTTAACAGTCTAATGTGGCCAGATCCTTACCTATTTAGGTGTTACTGCAGTCATCTTTTGTGGACTTTATGAACTCTAGCATATGGCATGGTTAGAAATTTCACTGTGCATTCCATGTGCAGCCTATGCTATGTCCACAGCGGCACTCCATGAGACTTAGCTGTGGGGACACTGATTCTACAATGTTATTAGTTCTCTCTACTCATCCCATTTCCCTTATCCTGCTTTCTATTTCTTCATGGCAGTTATTATCTCCTGATTATATGTATATATTTTTGTTTGTCCTTTGTTTCATCCCATCTCGTTTGCAGAATATCTAGTCTTAATGTGTCTGCATAACCTTTAAAAAAATATCTTAGGGCCGGCTGAGTAGCTCAGTTGGTTAAGAGCTCACTCAAGAGTACGAGCTCTGAGCAACAGCGGTTTGAGTCCTGGCCTGAGCTGAGCTGCCACTGAGCTGCCAACAGATGGCAGGATGGCTCAGCTAAAAAAAAAAAATAAAAAAACCAAAAATCTTAAACTGTGAAATATACCATATATACAGAAAGAGCACAACATGAAGCACAGTTTGACCACTAATATAAAACCACTATTCATGTAGCCGCCACCCAGGTGAAGGGAGTAGAGTATTGTGAGCAGCAGAACCCCCCTTTGTGCCCATGCAGTTTTCCCCACCCTGGGTAATCCATAATTTTGTCATAATAATTTTCTTGACTTTCTTTTATTATTTTACCATATGTGGCTTAGCTTTGTCTGTTTTTGAACTTGACATGAATGGAATCATAGTGTACATAGCCTTTCATGCCTTACTTGTTTTGTTTAACCAATTTTGTGAGATTCCCCAGGTGGCTGCATGCAACAGTAGTTATTTTATTTCATTATTATACAGCATCCAATTGTTAAACAAAAAAATTTAATTGCCATGGCTAAAAGTCTTTTTTTTTTGTTTACATTTTTTATTGGGGAGCAGCCATGATCATTTGTTACACATTGCTTTCATGCTATAATGGCATAGTTGACTCTTCTAGGGAGGGCGTAGCTCACAGTGGTCCATGCAGGGATTGAAGTGGCAACCTTGGTGTTATTAGCACCACACTTAACCAACTGAGCTAACCAGTCACCCCTCCTGAAAGTTTTTTAAAAGACAGGAATTTATCAGGCCATCGCTAACACACACAAAAAGACTAGTCATGGGGCATGGAATCTAAACCACCCAGCAGCAAGGCTCTGTAGGAAAAACATGACCCTCGTCCCAGAGTTGTGCAGGCATTTGTTTGTAGATTAGGTTAAGGGGGAGAAAGATGTATTGTAAGCCATGCTGAAAGGATTTATGCTAGCTATAGACAAAGGGGATGTGAGAAGGTGAAGTGGGGCTGGTTCTCGGATAGGCACAGCAGAGTCTACAAGGAAGAGGTGTTCACTCCTTTGATTTGGCTGGCAGGGGCAGATTGGAAAGTTCATGTGTGAGTGAGAGGTGGAGGTCCTGGGATTCTTGCGCACCTGGCTATTCTCTTGGATAATTGGGAAATGGCCACCTGGAAATTAATCCTAAATTCCGACAGAAAGACAGGAATGTGAGCTGTCTTTTGTCATAGCTCATCCACAGCCATTAACAGGCTAACTGTTCTCTTTCTCTTATTTTCTGGCTGCTGTCATTTTAATTCAGAAGTTTTTTCTTGTCACAATTGTATGACTGTTACCCGGAAAATAACGTTGAAACCTTGGTTGTTGTCTTCCTGAAAGAAAGACTTCAATCAAGAGAAAGAAATTTGTGCAGCATGAACAGCAGAAGTTCATTAGTAAAAGAGAGTACACTCCCAGACATGGAGCTGGCTGACCCAAGAGAGGGAAGCAGCCACACTTTTATTTCTATGGGTACAGTTGCCTCCCCCTCTTCCTTCTGTTATTTCTCTTTCTCCCCCTTGAGGTGCCTAGTCCTCTGGCATTTAGCAATACATTTCTTTGATTTAGGGGCATGTGTAAACACACCCCTTGGTTTTAGGGGTGAGTAAACACATCCCTTAGGGGTTTGTGAAAACCTGGAATCCTGTTGGGCTAGTAAGGTATTGATGATCCTGACAAACAGGATGCGTGTCCCCTGCCTACCCCCCCCCCACCTTCTCCGACTTCTAACAACATATCTCTTTGATTTATTTATTTTTTTTAATTTTTTTATTTTTTTTAGCTGAGCCATCCTGCTACCTGTTGGCAGCTCAGCGGCTGCTCAGCTCGGGCTGGACTCG
>NW_017731988.1:71608-73791 GCF_001890085.2 Hipposideros armiger
GTATGTTCTTGTATTTTGTATGTAACTTAATGCATGTAACTTTGTTGAACAAGTCATACAATTTAATAATCCAGTCTGCCTTTTATATGTTTCTATATAATTTATAGGAGGAATACTTTTTTTTTCCTGAAGTCAAGTTGCTAAGTTTGTCAAAGAAACATTGCCAGAAAATGACCTGAAATGTAGAACAACAAAATTGAAGTTTTAAATGTTTTAGGTGAACCAAGGAAAAGACTAGTGTCAGAGTTTAAAAGATGCAAAATGAGAATAAAGTCAAAACCTTGACCCTGCCTGACTTGGAGGAATTCTGGTCATGCAATCCTAAGAAGAGTGAGTAACCAGTTTGTGATTCCTGGATAGTCCTGGTAGATCATTTTGGCCTGTCTGAAGGTTTATATAGGGAAATAAGAGAAAAAGCACATATTTACTTCTTAATCTTGAGAATTTAGCTTAGGTTTGCTCTGTAGAACAGGAGGATTCTAGGAGACACCCAGTCAATTTGAGAGAGGCACGTGGATGAGGAGAGGGATTAGAAGAGCTGGGCCTGGGGGTCAAGCAGAGCGAATGATGATCTGAAAGGACACCCAAGTAAGCTGCTTCTCTTTAGCTGTACAAATCTGCTTCTCTTTAGCTGTACAAATGCATTGCTGGTTGACAGCTCTGAATTCACGTCGTTGCTTTTTCATGCTATGGACAGGTAATTTCCAGGGCTGCCGTGTTGCACAACTTTGGTGAGTAGTGATGGAAATGGTACCCCTGATGTTATGCAGTTCAAGTCTGCACAGACTGACCTGGGTTGGTCCATAACAGTGGTAAGTGTATGATCCTCTGATATCACACTGGAGTAGAGGTACTCTAGTATCTTAGGAAATAGATAAGAATATGCAGACTGTTGTTCAGAGATAGTAATCTAAAGAGGAGAACCCCTTCCATAGGTAAAGAGGCAGGTAAGACTCATGGTATATTCATTGGCTCTTCTATCTGAGCATTTCTCTGTCATTTTCATTATCGCCTTTCCTTGTAATCAGTAAAAATCATATCATGCTTCTCAGCAAATCTTTCTACTTCAGCAAATACTCCAAAAAAATATAGGATCCACTGGCTTATGTCTTCTGTGTAGGCATCAGAACAGATGGCGTTGGCATTGTTGGAAAGATGGTAGCGGTTCGCCTAAAGATATAAGATTTCCTTGATGTAAAAGAATACTGAGATTTATGTGACTCGACATTTCTGCACAAAACAGGTGACAGTGTACAGAGTCCAGCTCCCTCAGACCCCGTAATACAGAAGTACATCTGCCACTCCTGGAACCTGCACAGATTGCACCAGTGGGCAGCCACTCACCTTCTTCTTTCTTAGGTGGTCTTTGTACCCTGACAGCCCTTCTGACTTTTCCGGAACTTCTGGCTGCATGGCTAGCTGCTCACCAGGTGCACATTATTAATTACTTGTATACAGCGTGATTACTGGATTATGGTACAGCTTTGCCTAAATCACTTACGTTTTTCATTCTTATTAATTTGGAGACATGCACATACCAACCCAAACATAATACATTGCACAGTATTACTAGACTAGATGAATTGAAGGTCGTGTTCCCAGGCATCCTTAGGCTTAGAACTGTACATTATGGTTACTTCATATTGGGTGATGACTAACCAAACTTGATCAGATCCTCCCTCTGGGAGTTTGTGAGACGCAGGGAGAAAGCAACAGAAGTGCCAGTGGTGGCAGCAGAGACAGCAGAAGGAAAAGGAGCAGATCCGAGGCAGAGCGCAATGAGTCAGAGTGAGGAATGTGGGGATAGACTCTTAAGGTTGTGCCTCTGCCTGCACATCTGCTTCTTTCTTCCCTGCCTCTGATTTGCCTTTTCCTATGGCCATGGTGGAAAATGGATGCACCACATTCCTGAGATTACATGTCTTCAGTTTAAGCAGTCCGCAGAGATTAGTGTTTTTAAATCCAATTGCAGCTGCCAGGGAGAGTGAAATTGATTGACCTACCTGGGATCAGGTGTTCTCAGCTGGTCCATTTTGCTATAACCAGGGAGACAGATTGGTGTGTACAATCATGGCTGCTGGGACACAGCCCCAAGAAAAGAGATATAAGCACCATGAGAATAAGTTCTGCTATTTAAGGGGTTATTTCTGTAGGCACATATTATAATCTTTTATTATTTTTTT
>NW_017731988.1:75776-78409 GCF_001890085.2 Hipposideros armiger
ACACTCTTTATTACCCAGGGGCATTTCAAACTGTTACTGAAATGCATCCATCCTTGGAGTAACCATCTGCGGATGGTAACGCCATAAGGTAGAGTGATGAGTGGCTAAACCTAATTGATATGCAAAGAGGAGAGTTTCAGCTGTCCGGCAATGGAGAGTAAAATTTAACCTTTAGTCGCCTGAGCATTTCAACTAAATTTTTTTTTTATACCATAGCATCTAGTTCAAGAACTCATTGTTTTAAGATTCTCAAAGAGAGAAATACAGTCCTCCTCTCCATTGAGATAAGGGCATCTAAAAGAATCTCCTTTAATATACATTTATTGTAAAATATTCACTCTACTCAGAAAGGAAAACTCTTGTAAAATGCAAGGGAATTGCTGTTGCTATAGAATACCACAAAAGCAACCCATTTCCTTGTGTATACATTTGCTCACACTCCTAAATGCCTGAGAGGTTAAGAAACGAACACCACAAAGAAAATGCTTTATTTTACTATTTCAACTGCATTGAAATAAAAGGAACTATGGGGAGCAACATTTAAGATATTAAGACATATTGGCTTATATTAAGTGGGTTTTATAACAATGTCTTAAATTTTCTCCACCTTTATTATGACACGTAACCCTGAAAGGGTCACTTAAATTAACTGCCTGGCTAGATGCACGTAGCCCTCCCAGTGATGCCAACTCAACTGGAACTATTTTGGAATCCTACAGACCAGTGCATTCTTGACAAAAGCTATTCCATGGTGATTTATACATCTGTGTGGACAAATACACTTTTAAAATGTAGCGAGGTCTTGAAAGAGCCCTGCTGTTGTGGCCCAATTGAGAGCTAACTATTCTCCTGAGATCTGCCCCAACGGATGGAAGTAAAATATAATAGCAGGTCCTGTCAGCCTGTGACAGGGGTGGATTATCAGACATTTGTAAAGAGACAACAGCAGACTCAGGCCTTTCTGCAATAAAATTGCACTTAAAAATGATTGCTCCTCCAAGAGTTTTTGTATGCATTATTAAGGCGGACTGCTGTTCGGGCAGCAGGAAAACGGCTCTCTTTGAATGGCGGGATAAGCATATCTCTGTGTGTGAAGTGCCTGCCTGCACTTGTCCGGTCTCAGCCAGGGAGGACACAATGCCATCTTCTCTGCTCCTCAGCACCGCTGGATCCCAGCTCTGGGATGAATTAATAAAGGGATATAGCCGAGAGCAGCCTTAGCTGGGGCTCAGGTTCCCAGCTATCACATTGCTGAAATCTAAGGATACCCTTAAAGTAACGGAAGGAAAGCAAAGCAGGGTTATATCGGCTCAAGATGAGGCATCCGGGGAGACNGCTCTATAAATAGGGGCTCAGATTCAGTCCTTGATCTTTGTTCTTCTTTTTCACTCATTTTCATAAGTTTTTCCAATGTTTTGGTGCTGAGAAGGCACGTTTCTAGCCCTGACCTCTCACTTCTTTGTAGACACAGTTGCCAATTGAATGACAACTCAGTGGCTTCATGTCTCACAATTACTAACATTTCCATAATTTTGTCAGTGCCACTGTGACTCTCCCGTTTACCTAGGCATAACACCATGAGCTCATCTTTGACACCTTTTCCTTCACTGAGACCCATTACCAAGTCCAGTTGAGTTTTGTTTTTGTAGTGACTCTAGGAAGAATCCCTTCTTCTTCATTTCCATCGCCATGACCACAGACCAGATTCTCACTAGAGTATCTTCAGTATTCTCATAAGAGGATTTTTTTTTTGCCTTTTGTTTTGTTTTTTTTTAAAACCTGTGGTCCAGTTGTTCACAGCCAAGAATCACACCAGAATTACTTGAATATTTTCAAAATATATACCCTGTGAGCTCCATAATGATCCTAGTCTCTGGAGTGTTCTGAAAATCTTGAAAAATAAAGGCAAGGTCTACTGTAGCGAGGTCCCCAGGTGATTCTGATGTGTACCCTTGGTCAAGGATCACTGCTTGGTCAAGGATCACCGCTTTCATCTTCCCTCTAGTCCATTTTACTCATCACTGTTAGATCAGTTTTTTAAACACCACTTAAATCCTTCCCTTGCCAGCAGCCTCTCACACCTGTTAGGTCAAGGTCAAGGTCCTTAGTCTGGAAGGTCAAGGTCCTTAGTGTGGCATTCATCACTCCTTATTCCTCTATGTGAGCCCTGAACTCCAAGCAGCTAGTGTTTCCTTTATCTGCCACATTCATGTTCATTCTGTGACTTTAATGGTCTTAAAGTAGGCCTTCCTTAACTCCTTAACCTTCCTCACCAAGCATTCCCAATAAACTTAGCTCTTATTATTCTTTCATTCCCAAATTCCTGTGGTGTTATCGTTTGTATTGCTTATAACCTGATACTTGATTATGTACTGTCATGCATGCATGAAATCTTTTCTATTAAAGTAGATTTTCAGTTTCTTAAGAGTAGAGTTTTTGGTATCCTGTGCACACTCTAGCATAGCGTCGTACTCCGATTCAACTTAATCATATGCTAAACAATGTCCATACTGATGGATTGTGAATAAACTTCCTCCTGCTTTATCCTGTGTCCATCTAAAATGATCCCATTTTAGGTTTTCCTCTAATTCAAGCAGTTTACCCCATATTGTTTCTGCAATTAGGCAGAAAGA